>NC_092166.1:37220867-37353367 GCF_045791955.1 Oncorhynchus clarkii lewisi | reverse complement strand
AGCTAGCCTACAGTTGAACTGGTAAAACGTTAGATGTTAGCTAGCCTACAGTTGAACTGGTAAAAGGTTAGTCGTTAGCTAGTCTACAGTTGAACTGGTAAAACGTTAGTCGTTAGCTAGCCTACAGTTGAACTGGTAAAACGTTAGTCGTTAGCTAGCCTACAGTTGAGAAATTGAACTGGTAAAACGTTAGTCGTTAGCTAGCCTAGAGTTGAACTGGTAAAACGTTAGTTGTTAGCTAGCCTACAGTTGAGAAATTTAACTGGTAAAATGTTAGTCGTTAGCTAGCCTACAGTTGAAATTGAACTGGTAAAACGTTAGTCGTTAGCTAGCCTACAGTTGAGAAATTTAACTTGTAAAACATTAGTCGTTAGCTAGCCTACAGTTGGAAATTGAACTGGTAAAACGTTAGTCGTTAGCTAGCCTTTTCTACACATGACCTACTGATATTTGTTTTGCAATGGCCTACTGAATGAAAGCAATTGAGTATGAAATGATATGTGCCTGATGTTACGTAATCTGTCTCATTTATAGCCTGGCATAGATAGCAAAACTACATTAAACGTTAACTAGATATCATCGGTCTCATTTATAGCCTGGCACCGATAACATTGTATTTCATGTAGTTTTACTATCTGTGCCAGGCTATAAATGAGACAGATTATATCTAGTTAGCAAAACTACATTAAATACAATGTTAACTAGATATAATCTGTCATTTATAACCTGTTACAGATAGCAAAACTACATTAAATACAATGATAACTAAATATCATAACTCATGTTGAATTTAAAAGACACTGTTAACGTTTCCATTAACTAGCTCCCAACGTCTGCTACACTGTAATTTACAGGCTGCCTCACATAAAAACGTATTGGTTAATAAAATCTTCAGAAGACTGACGTGCCCAAAGTAAACTGCCTGTTACTCAGGCCCAGAAGCTAGGATATGCATATCATTGGTAGTATTGGATAGAGAACACTCTGACGTTTCTAAAACTGTTAAATGATGATGATAATGTGTATATCAGAACTGATATGGCAGGCACAAACCCGAGGAGGTCACCACCCATTGTTTTTGAGGTCACCACCATTTGAAATGCTTGTCTATGGGAAATTCAAAGGAAATCCTCCCAGATTGCAGTTCCTATGGCTTCCGCTAGATGTCAACAGTCTTTAGAAAGGGTTTAAGGCTTGTTTTTTGAAAAATGAATTAGTAGTTGTAGTTTTTCAAGGTGGCTATCATTTTGACTGTAGTCTTGTGGCGCACGTGGATGAGGGGGCGCACCTTGTTATTTATCTCCGGTATTGAACATACATATTAGGGTACCTGAGGATTGATTAGAAATGTTGTTTGTCTTGTTTGGAGGAAGTTTATTGGTAACTTTTGGGATTCCTTTGTATGCATGTTGAACTAGTGGAACAGGTGGATTACTGAATCAAACGTGCCAACTAAGCTGACTTCTTTGGGATATAAAGAAGGACTTTATCAAACAAAACAACCATTTGTTGTGTAGCTGGGACCCTTGGGATTGCAAACAGAGTAAGATCTTCAAAGTAAGTGATTTATTGGATCACTATTTCTGACTTTTGTGACACCTCTGCTGGTTTGGAAAATGTTTTTAATGCTTTTGTATGCGGGGCGCTTTCCTCAGATAATTGCATGGTATGCTTTTGCCGTAAAGCCTTTTTGAAATCTGACAAAGCGGCTGGATTAACAAAAAGTTACGCTTTAAACTGATGTATGACCCTTGTATTTTCATGAATGTTTAATATTACGATTTCTGTCATTTGAAATTCGCGATCTGCAATTTCACCGGATGTTGTCGAGATGGGACGCTAGCGTCCCACCTAGCCAAAGAGGACGCGTTTAATCAGTTGTGTTGTGACAAGGTAAGGGCGGTATACATAAGATAGCCCTATTTGGTAAAGTCCAAATTAAGGCAAGAACAGCTCAAATAAGCAAAGAGAAACGGCAGTCCATCACTACTTTAAGACATGAAGGTCAGTCAATCATGTCAGAGCCTTTTTCTGTTGTTGTCGAGGTGGGGCACTAGCGTTCCACCTAGCGTTAAGTTAACAAAGTTTTGATTATGACCAAAGTCTATAGTAGTGAATACGCTCTCTCTGTTCTAACTTACCACAAATTCACATCGTAGCCTATCTGCATGAATCCGTCCTGTCAGAGCCTTTTCCTGTCAGTTTACTGTTAGCTAGCAGTCTCAAGCCACAGCAGTAGCTAACGTTAACCAAAATGTTAGCTACAAGTTGACCTAACTGTCACTAGCACATGCAGCAGCCTCTGCAGCAGCCCCCCCCCCCCCCCCTTCCCCCAGGTCATAGTGAAGTTTAAGATGCGATGGAACGGTTGACGGAAGAAGAAAAAAAATCCACCGTTTCCTCCTCCACACATCTAACGATTAGCTAGAAGGGTTTTGAAGGGGTTCCTGGAAGTCAATTGTAGCATTAGAGGGGCCGTGTGTGTGTGTCTGTGTTTGTCTGTGTGTGTTAATGTACAGTGGTGTAAAGTAACTAAGTAAAAATACTTTGAAATACTACATAAGTCATTTTTTGATCTATCTGTACTTACCGATTTATATTCTTGACATATTTTACTTTTACTCCACTACATTCCAAAAAAGATATACACTGAACAAACATGCAACAATTTCAAAGATTTCACTGAGTTACAGTTCATATAAGGAAATTAGTCAATTGAAATAAATTCACTAGGCCCTAATCTATAGATTTCACATGACTGGGAATACAGATATGCATCTGTTGGTCATCGATACCTTAAAAACAAGGTAGGGTTGTGGATCAGAACCAGTCAGTGTCTGGTGTGACGACCATTTGCATCATGCAGCCCGACACATCTCCTTCGCATAGAGCTGATCAGGCTGTTGATTGTGGAATGTTGTCCCACTCCTCTTCAATGGCTGTGCGAAGTTGCTGGATATTGGTGATAATTGGAACACGCTGTCGTACACAGCCATCCAGAGAATCCCAAATATGCTCAATGGGTGACATGTCTGGTGAGTATGCAGGCCATGGAAGAACTGGGACATTTTCAGCTTCCAGGAATTGCGTAAAGATCTTTGCGACATGGGGCCTTGCATGATCATGCTGAAACATGAGGTGATTACGGCAGACAAATGGCACGACAATGGACCTCAGGATCTCGTCACGGTATTTCTGTGCATTCACATTACCACCGATAAAATGGAATTGTGTTCATTGTCCATAGCTTATGCCTGTCCATACCATAACCCCACCGCCACCATTGGGCACTCTGTTCGCTCCCCCACACGACGCCATACACACTGTCTGCCATCTGCCTGGTACAGTTGTAACTGGGATTCCTCCGTGAAGAGCACACTTCTCCAGCGTGCCATTGGCCATCGAAGGTGAGCATTTGCCCACTGAAGTCGGTTACGACACCAAACTGCAGTCAACTGCACTCGGCAAGTAATGGTGGCGGAGGGGATGGCTGATGTTTTACGGGCTCCTAACCAACTGTGCTATTTTACATGTTTTTGTTTAACTCATTTTGTACATAATGCGGCTGCTACCGTCTCTTATGACCGAAAAGAGCTTCTGGGCATCAGAACAGCGATTACTCACCTCGAACAGGACAGATATTTTTTCTTTAATGAGTCTGACGCGAAGGATATACTGCTTTGTCAAGACAAGGCCCAAATCCCTGTCATCAGCACGAGGAAAAGGGTGAGGAGGGGCCGGGGTGCCTTGTGAGAATTTTCCAATGAGTAGGTAAACCACCACTTCTTTCAGTACTATTGGCCAACTTGCAATCATTGGAAAACCAACTGGACGATCTACAATTTAAGACTATCCTACCAACAGGACATTAAAAACTGTAATATCTTATGTTTCACCGAGACGTGTCTGAAAGATGACACGGATAATATAGAGCTGGCTGGCTTCTCCATGCATCGGCAGGACAGAGCAAAACGAGGGTAAAACGAGGGGCAGGAGTGTGTGTCTATTTGTCAATAACTGCTGGTACACAATGTCTAATATTAACCTCTAGCGTCGAGCAATCCCGTATCCGGGAGCGTAATCATAGCGTCAAGCTCATTACCATAACGCAACGTTTCCTATTCATGAAAATCGCAAATGAAATGAAATAAATATATTGAAACACAAGCTTAGCCTTTTGTTAACAACACTGTCATCTCAGATTTTCAAAATAGGCTTTAACCAAAGCTACACAAGCATTTGTGTAAGAGTATTGATAGCCTAGCATAGCATTAAGCCTAGCATTCAGCAGGCAACATTTTCACAAAAACAAGAAAAGCATTCAAATAAAATCATTTACCTTTGAAGAACTTCGGATGTTTTCAATGACGAGACTCTCAGTTAGATAGCAAATGTTCATTTTTTCCAAAAATATTATTTGTGTAAGAGAAATAGCTCCGTATTGTTCATCACGTTTGGCTAAGAAAAAAAAAACGAAAATGCAGTCACTTACAACGCCAAACTTTTTTTAAAATTACCTCCATAATATCGACAGAAACATGGCAAACGTTGTTTAGAATCAATCCTCAAGGTGTTTTTCACAATTCTATTCGATGAAAAATCATTCCTGGCAGTCGGTTTCTCATCAGAGCCAAACGGAAAAATACTGCAGCTGGAGATTACGCAATAATTGCGACGGAGGACACCAAGTGACCACCTGGTAAATGTAGTCTCTTATGGTCAATCTTCCAATGATATGCCTACAAATACTTCACAATGCTGCAGACACCTTGGGGAAAACGTGGAAAAGGTAAGCTGACTCCTAGCTCCTCCACAGCCATATAAGGAGTCATTGCCATGAGGCGGTTTCAAAAAATGTGGCACTTCCTGATTGGATTTTTTTCTGTAACATCAGTTCTGTGGCACTCACAGACAATATCTTTGCAGTTTTGGAAACGTCAGAGTGTTTTCTTTCCAAAGCTGTCAATTATATGCATAGTCGAGCATCTTTTCGTGACAAAATATCTTGTTTAAAACGGGAACGTTTTTCATCCAAAAATTAAAAGAGCGCCCCCTATATCGAAGAAGTTAAAGAAGTCTCGAGGTATTGCTCCCCTGAGGTAGAATACCTCATGATAATCTGTAGACCACACTATCTACCGAGAGAGTTAAGTGGTAGGCCTGATCACCAACAATGATGAGACAGCCTATAGGGAGGTCAGAGAACTGTCAAAACTATTTGTTATTGTTTTAACTGCTGATTGCTGCTTTAAGTTACAGTATCTTTACTTTGACTAAGGTATGACAATTGGTACTTCTTCCACTGCTGTGTGTGTGCGTGCTTGTGTTAGTGCGTATGGGTGTGTGTGTGTAATACTGATGCCAAAGGAAGATTAGAGAGAGCTGATAGAAATTGATATTCTGGTATGTTAAGGGTCCACATGACTGGGATTGAGGATTCTTTGCTTGTGGAACTATTTAGAACTATTATTTCCCTTAAATTAAATGGTGTGTGTGTGTGTGTGTGTGTGTGTGTGTGTGTGTGTGTGTGTGTTAGAGGCCTCTTCCTTCCGTAAGAGCCTGTCAGATAAGTGGCAGTCTGTGACAAGACCTCAGTCTCTCCACTTAAAGCAAACCAACAGAGACATCTTTCTCTGGCACACTAAACAGTGTGTGTGTGTTTGTGTTTGGGGGGGGGGGTCCATTTAATCAAAGCGGCAAAGCACCAACCTCCAGTACTATTGTAGTGAAGCAAAAAGGACGAGTTTTAGAGTTGGACTCCTTTCTCCGTCTCCCCCCAAACAAAGACAGAAACAACCCAGCACAAAGGAGACAATCACCAGCCAAGGAAGGCAAAGATAAATTAAACACACACTTGTGCACGCACACACACACACACACACACAAATATGCACTGGTAGATACTGTATATTCCAATGGTCCAAAATAACTTTACGGAGAGGCGCAGTGAGTGGGAAATGTAAGTTGATGATTTAAGCTTTTATCATACCAATTACTAGCATCATGATATATTTAGAACAAGATGGAGGGTAGGGGAAGGTCATCCTCAAAGCCTCATACACACACACCTGCACGGACCCATCCACATCGTTCACTCACTCATTCACTCACTCACTCACTCACTCACTCACTCACTCACTCACAATGTTCTTTCACTGAGTCACAACTGAGTAATCCTCACCCGGGAGCCATCCCAGCACAATGTTCTTTCACTGAGTCACAACTGAGTAATGCTCACCCGGGAGCCATCCCAGCACAATGTTCTTTCACTGAGTAACAACAATCCTCACCCGGGAGCCATCCCAGCACAATGTTCTTTCACTGAGTCACAACTGAGTAATCCTCACCTGGGAGCCATCCCAGCACAATGTTCTTTCACTGAGTCACAACTGAGTAATCCTCACCCGGGAGCCATCCCAGCACAATGTTCTTTCACTGAGTCACAACTGAGTAATCCTCACCTGGGAGCCATCCCAGCACAATGTTCTTTCACTGAGTCACAACTGAGTAATCCTCACCTGGGAGCCATCCCAGCACAATGTTCTTTCACTGAGTCACAACTGTCCTCTCTTGCACCATCACACAGACCTGTTACATACTGAACACGCGCACAAACAGCACACACGCACATACGCAAGCATACATACACACCAAAGCCAACAAGAGAATGGTGATTCTATATCAGTGGTAATGTGTGACACTCAAACAGTAGCTACAGTGTCATGTACTATGACAGTAACTTACGTGAGAGGGAGTGCCCTCCTTTGGGCAGGTATTCAAACAAGAGAGGGTTATCGTCTCCCAGCATCTCAGCCCGTAGCGACAGCAGGCTGTTTTTGCTCATCAACGCTGCCCTCAGATTGGCTACCAATGGGGTAGTCCTGCCCCCGGTCCCACCTCCGGCCTCATCTGATTCGCCGCTGGCACCCAGGAAGTTGGCCTCGCTTGCTGCCAGAGACTCTTCCTGTTTGAGGAAAAAGTCGAGACGTTCTCCGCGACTGTCTGAGCTGTTGGGCTCCGTCACATCTGCACCTGGAGACAGACAGAGGAATCATTAATTAGTTGAATGAGTTTGATTGATATTAGTCATGAGGAAATGCACCAAATTACTCTTCACACATGACAATATAAACAATGTACGATACCAAACCATTGACACGATTTCAAAAAGAAATCACAAAAGCAGTTACCCATAGACCTTACAGTTACTAATGATCATTATTCCTTTCTTTCTAAACTTCACATGTGGAAATGACAAATGGGACAGATGGGCTGCCTGGCTGTTAACAACATACATTTGGTCTTGACTGTTTTTCATCATCCATGAAAAACTTCTCCTTTTAACTCTACCAATTACAACAAGGACCGGACGCTGTTGACATAGCACACAACACAAATAAATCAGCGAGAGAGAGAGAGAGAGAGAGAGAGAGAGAGAGAGAGAGAGAGAGAGAGAGACATTTGTAATGTCTTTATTGTTTCGAAACTTCTGTATGTGTAATGTTTACTGTTCATTTTAATTGTTTATTTCACTTTTGTATATTATCTACCTCACTTGCTTTGGCAATGTTAACACATGTTTCCCATGCCAATAAAGCCCCTTGAATTGAATTGAATTGAGAGAGAGAGAGAGAGATACAGAGAGAGAGAGAGAGAGAGAGAGAGACAAAAAGAGAGAGAGAGAGGGAGAAAGAGAGACCAAAGGAGAGAGATGGAGCACACAAGATAGAGAGAGAGAGATACAGAGAGAGAGAGAGAGAGAAAGAAAGAAAGAAAGAGAGAGAGAGACAGAGAGAGAGAGGGAGAGAGAGAGACCAAAGGAGAGAGATGGAGCACACAAGAGAGAGGGAGAGAGAGAGATACAGAGAGAGAGAGAGAGAGAGAGAGCGAGAGAGACAGAGAGACAGAGAGAGAGACCAAAGGAGAGAGATGGAGCACATGAGAGAGATACTGAGAGAGACAGAGACAGGGAGATGGAGGGCAAGAGAAACAAGAGAAAGAGAGAGAGATACAGAGACAGAGAGATGGAGGGCAAGAGAAACAAGAGAAAGAGAGAGAGAGACAGAGAGAGATAGAGAGAGAGAGAGACGGAGCACATGAAAGAGAGATACTGCGAGATACAGAGACAGGGAGATGGAGGGCAAGAGAAACAAGAGAAAGAGAGAGAGATACAGAGACTAAAGGCTTGTTTGGACTGCAGTGGCAGCCCAGTGACAGAGTAACGTAGAGAGTGTGTTGTGAACAGCTGTCAGCAGTAGACACACGCCTCTCCTCTGTAGATCTATATGTCTGTCACACACAGCTACTGACAGCACTGCTGGCACACACACACACACACACACACACACACACACACACACACACACACACACACACACACACACACACACACACACACACAACTGAAAAAGATAACAATTGAGAGAGAGAGAGAAGACAAGAGTAAGGGAGTAGGCAAAGAGAGAGAAAGAAAGAGAGGAAGTCAGTGCGAGAGAACGAAATGATTTCTCAAGCAGGAATTTTGACTGTCTGGGAGTGGTCTGAGAGACAGGCCTAATTGGAGGATCTTAATGGGAGGAACATTGAAAACTAGCTGTTAATGGCTGACAGGAGGGCAAACTCTCTTTGTTTTTGGTCTATTAAAAAACAAAAAACACCCAGCCAAACAAGCTTACATTTCAGGTGGTCTTTTCTAAGGTGGTCTTACACTAAAAGTGAATCATCATCATTTTCACAGTATTATTCAAACCTCATAGTGTGTAAATATATATTAAAAACAAAAAACTAATTTTAAGTGAGAAGATTGGTCTGAAGCTCTACCAAGGTTTTCTAGCATACAGCTTTGACCTACTACAGTAGCTACTGTAGGTTGCTTAGGATTCAAACCTTCTGTACTTTGCTCCGTTCATCTTTCCCTCGATCCTAACTAGTCTCCCAGTCCCTGACGCAGAAAAACATTCCCACAGCATGATGCTGCCACCACCATGCTTCACCGTAGGGATGGTACCAGGTTTCCTCCAGATGTGACACTTGGCATTCAGGCCAAAGATTTCAATCTTGGGTTCATCAGAACAGAGAATCTTGTTTCTCATGGTCTGAGAGTCTTTAGGTGCATTTTGGCAAATTCCAAGTGGGCTGTCAAGTGGCTTTTACTGAGGAGTGGCTTCCATCTGGCAAAAAAGGCCTGATTGGTGGAGTGCTGCAAAGATGGTTGTCCTTCTGGAACGTTCTCCCATCTCCACAGAGGAACTCTGGACCTCTGTCAGTGACCATCAGGTTCTTGGTCACCTCCCTGACCAAGGCTCTTCTCCTCCGATTGCTCAGTTTGTCTGGGCGGTCAGCTCTAGGAAGAGTCTTGGTGGTTCCAAACTTCTTCCATTTAAGAATGATGGAGGCCACTGTGTTCTTGGGAACCTTCAATGCTACAGAAATGTTTTGGTCCCCTTCCCCAGATCTGTGCCTCAAAACAATCCGGTCTCTGAGCTCTTCGGACAATCCCTTCAATCTCACGGCTTGGTTTCTGCTCTGACATGCACTGTCAACTGTGGGACCTTATATAGACAGGTGTGTGCCTTTCCAAATCATGTCCAATCAATTGAATTTACAACAGGTGGACTCCAATCAAGTTGTAGAAACTTCTCAAGGATGATCAATGGAAACAGGATGCACCTGAGCTCAGTTTCAAGTCACATAGGAAAGGGTCTGAATACTTATGTAAATAAGGTATTGTGTTTTATATATTTAATACATTTGAAAAAATGTCTAAAACCTGTATTCACTTTGTCGTTATGGAGTATTGTGTGTAGATTGATGAGGATTTTTCATTTATTTGATCAATTTTAGAATAAGGCTGTAACGTAACAAAATGTGGAAAAAGGGAAGTGTCCTTAAAAACTGCTGAAAACAAATTACCCAGAAAATGTTTGTTGTGTTTCGATGTGGAGTATATTCAAAACTTTATAGTCTGTTGTTTTATTGGTTTCTACTTTCCTAAAACAATCATTTAGGAGCCTCACGGTTTAGGTGTCAGAAACTTGAGCTCTAAATGCATCAGGGCATTGAATATACTGTAGGCATAGCCTAGGTGTCCACTGTATGACATTTATATTCAAAAGTAAGTATTAGGGGGCCAAGCTGTGGCCTTAGAGAGACGAGAGAAAAATAGAGGTATGCCGGCACCATATTCCCGATATTGATATAGATTTCTCAATACTTGTCAGATAGGCGACTTGTGCTATAAAGATACAGGCGTACAGAAGTCATTCATTTTCTATCCAAATGTTGTTTATAAAGATAACGATTATATTGTTAGATTAAAGGTAGGCCTAAAACATTTTTCCTCACCTCAAGTTCAACTGTTAGGGCACTGGCTTCATAGGCTTGAGGTAGCTAAGCCTAATGATAGCTATACCACACCAAACCTTCACAAAAGTTGCTTACAGTGCGTTCAGAAATAATTCACACCCCCCTTGACATTTTTCTTTTTTGTGTGTTATAGCCTGAATTCAAATGTATTAAATTTAGATTTTTTTACCCCATAATGTCAAAGTGGAATTATGTTTTTGGACATTTTTACAAATGAGTTTAAAATGAAAAGTAAATAAGTATTAAACAATTTTGTTATGGCAAGCCTAATGTGACATGGACTCCCTTTGTGTGCAACACGTGTTTAACATGATTTTTGAATATCTACCCCATCTCTGTACCCCACACATGTGGAGTCGAGCAGTGAGTTTCAGAACGCAGATTCTATGACAAAACCAGGAAGGTTTTCCAAAGCCTCACAAAGAAGGGCCTCTATTGGTAGATGGGTAAAAAAAAGCAGACATTGAATATCCCTTTGAGTATGGTGAAGTTATTACTTACACTTTGGATGGTGTATCAATACACCCAGTCACTACAAGGATACAGGCATCCTTCCTAACTCAGTTGCCGGAGAGGAAGGAAACCGCTCAGGGATTTCACCATTGGCCAATTGTGACTTTAAAACAGTTACAGAATGATAGGGGTAAACTGAGAATGGATCAACAACATTGTAGTTACTCCACAATACTAACCTTATTGAGAGAATGAAAACACATCCTGATTGCAACAAGGCACTAAACTAATACTGCAAACATTGGGAGAGTAAAAACACATCCTGACTGCAACAAGGCACTAAACTAATACCGCAAACATTGTGGCAAAGCAATACCTTTTATGTCCTGAATATAAAGTGTTGTGTTATATTTGGGCAAATCCAATACATTACTGAGTCTCCATATTTTCAAGCATTGTCATGGCTGCATCATGTTACTCACAGCTGCCAAAGGTGATGCTAACATCTATTGACTCAGGGGTGTGAATACTTATGTAAATGAGATATCTGTATGTCATGTTACTCACAGCTGCCAAAGGTGAATCTAACATCTATTGACTCAGGGGTGTGAATACTTATGTAAATTAGATATCTGTATTTCATTTGCAATACATTTGAAAGAATTTCTAAAAACATGTTTTCACTTTGTAATTACTGGGAGTGAGTAGATGGGTGAGAAAAAAACAACATATTTAATCCATTTTGAATTCAGGCTGTACCACAACCAAATGTGGAATAAGTCTAGGGGTATGAATACTTTGTGAAGGAACTGTAACTTAATTAGGGTAATATCAAAAGTAAGTCAAGTAATTGTTTGTAGGAAAAATAGGAACAGATTATTATATCAAGGCATTAAATTTAGTTTAGCATATTTCCCTCTTTGGTTTTTCCTTTTCCTACCAGTAATGCTATTATATTGTGGCAAACACAACATTACAGCTTGAACTTAATTTTGCAAACAAAAATGGCTCAACAGAAAGACATTTTCAAAACAATTTTTAACAGGCTTAGGCCTATATTGCAGCTATTACCAACAAAGCCTAGCTAACTAATGATTGCTAGCTTAACTAGCTTCTCCTGGTTTGATACAGTCCATGAGAGGTACTACATAATCATATTTGATGATAAATAACCTAGCTATGGCATCTATTAGTCTACTATAGCGCGATTGGTTGGTTTGTCTTTCTCCATCCACCCTCCTGCTCCCCTTGTGATTCTCTCACAATATGGCCCCTCCCCCACCTGTTAGAGCGGCACCTCCCTCCCTCCTCTCACCTTTATCAGCTCCGGTTAATAAAGTAGCCTAAAAAATGACTTTTCTGCTGCTTCCCTCACTTGGATCGGACCAGGTCTGGATCCTACCAGGTCTATACAGAACGATTCTAGTTGCTCTCGGACAAGGGTTTTTTTTGTATTGAGTTGCAATTGGCTGACACAAATACCAAGCTCATGCAGTTCTCATCCCACAAGTACATTAACAGAGGACAGGTCCAATTGGGTTCAGTCTGTAAATTCATTTTAATTGCACATACCCAAGACCTCTGGCAATGATATCAGACCCGACACAGATGCAGGACAAAAGTCCGAATTTAGGTCCCGAACCCGTTCGGGTCCGGATCTCGGCATTTCGGGTATGTTGTACCTTTGAAGACCCCCCTTTGTCTCCAGAAAAACCTGAATTCTACAAGGCCTTAGACCGCTGCACCACTCGGGAGCCCGTGTACTGAGTCAGACCCCCCTTTGTCTCCAGAAAAACCTGAATTCTACAAGGCGTTCGATACGTTCCACAGGGATGTTGATCCATGCTGACACGATGGCATCACCCAGTTGCTGCAGATTGGATGGCGGTACATTCATGCTGCAAACAGCCCGTTCCATCTCATCCCAATGATGCTCTATTGTGTTTGGTCAGCAACAATGTTCAGATACACTGTGGTGCTCAGTGGTGTTAAGGGACGTGTGCCAGGAAAGCATTCCCCACACCAGGACACCACCGCCACCAGCCTGTACCGTTGACACCAGGCAGGATGGGGCCATGGAGTCATGCTGCTTACGGCAAATCCTGACTCTTCCATCAGTATGACACAACAGGAACCGGGATTCGTTGGACCAGGCAATGTATTTCCACTCCTCAATTGTCCAGTGTTGGGGACCGCGTGCCCACCGGAGCCGCTTCTTCTTGATTTTAGCTGATAGGAGTGGAACCCGGTGTGGTCGTCTGCTGCAACAGCCCATCCGTGACAAGGATTGACGAGTTATGCATTCTGACATGTCGTCCTGCACACCACTCTTGTTCTGCGCTGTTTTTTGTCTGTTTGTGGCCCACCTGTTAGCTTGCCCGATTTTGCCATTCTCCTTCAACCTCTCTCATCAAAGAGTTGATTTAACCCACAGGACTGCCACTGACTGGATGTTTTTTGTTTGTTGCACTATTCTCGGAAAACCCAAGACACAATCGTGCCTGAAAAGTCCAGGAGGGTGGCCATTTTTGAGATCATACCACACTCAAAGTCACTTTGGTCACTCGTTTTGCTAGTTCTAACATTCAATCAAACAGTAACTGAATGCCTTAATGCCTGTCTGCCTGCTTTAAATAGCACGCCATGGCCACGTGACTCACTGTCTGTAGGAGTGATCCATTTTCGTGGCCACTGACTGTATATTTTAATCATATTGAAATCAATTTCATGTTCAACCAAATTAGTTCTATTTTGTAGGCTACTGTCTGTAATTTTTGCCTCATGATGTGTAGACCTAACAACATGGGCGCAATCATGATTTAATGCATTGCCTAAGCATCTCTTTAGGAGCTGATCCGTCATCAGTATCTAATGTTAAAGTAAGATTTGAATGGAGAACCCTGATCTGAGAACAGCCCTGCTTTTCTTTCCATCCTATCAGTATCGACACATGCTCTAACAATGCACTTATTGAAAGTTCTCCCTACGTGGTGTTTTGGGAAACGCATGTGAGTTCTTCGGCTGTTACAGACACGATGTAACGTTAAAATTCCAACGATACTGCCTTTAAACAGGGCAGGGGGGTGAACATCAACAGCTGCTTTACATTACGCACAAAACCGTTCCTGGAAGTGACTCTCAAAGTACTGAATAAGTTGACTGAGTGAGCATTTGGAAAGAAATCTGAACAAAAATACGAGGGAGTTATCCCCAGTTTTTTCACTTGTTGATTGCTACTTCCCACTAAGGGGACCTATGCTGATGTCTTTTGGACAACTTTTTTATGTCCTGTCCAGACGTCTTTTTTTGGTGTGGTCCGGATCGGCCTTGATTTCAACATCCACGGACGGCAGTCCCTAAAAACACGCATTTTCGCTAACCCTAACCCTTTTCCTAACCTTAAACTAATTCTCCTGAACTGCTATGTAAATTCTCCTAACCTGCTGCGTAAGTTCTTTTAACCTCCTATGAAAAAGTTCTAGCTGTATGGAAGTGGCAAGTTTTTAGGGAATCTCGTCCACAGATGTTAATTTCTGGTCCGGTCCGGACCAAATCTGAACCAATAATAGACGTCTATGTTTGGTTTGGATTTGGTCCAATCCAGACTGTCATTGATTTGGCCTGAACATAGACGTCTTTGTTTGGTTTAAATTTGGTTCGGTCGTGTTTGGACAGTACAGTACACTACAGTAGAGTAGTGGTTCTCAAACCTCTCCATGGGGACCCCAGGCCGTTCCATGTCATTTATCTATTCCCGTGCTAGCACACCTGATTAAACTTGTCAACTAATCTTCAAGCTCTTGAATCTCACCTAGCAATCTTAAGATTAATGCAATAACTGTTCTGAATAAGAGTGTCTGCTAAATGAAAACAATGAATAGCTAGTTCAGAGCTACAGCAAAATTGCTAAATGTCTGGGGGTTCCCAAGGAGATCTTTGAGAACCAATGTACAAAACATTGCAGTACAGTAAAAACAAGTAGAGAAAGTATTTTCAATATTAATTTCGAACCGAAAATAAACCGGGTTTTAAAGTTCAGAAAAAACATATTTTCAACATCAGGAAAATAAATATATTTTACGTCAGTGTGACGACCCTCCCACTCTGTCTGCAGTATTCTGTCTTTGTTCTTGTTTCCTTATTAGGATGCCGGTGGGCGGAGTTGGGAGGGTCGTCAGCTTCATGGGAAACACCTGGGCCAAGTGTCTCCCAGGATAAATAGACCTCTTCCACATTCATGGAAGAGACTCTCTCCATGCAGACACCTTTGTAGATTGTGTTGTGGTTCTTGGTGGCCTTTTGTTTGTTTGCTTTGGCACCTTTCAACACCCTGCATTATCACATTCATGCACGCAAAACTCACTTACACTACTGATTACTGATTACACACATCATTGTATATTTTCCTTAGTTGCTTTAGTTAATAAATATATATTTTGTTACGGTGTTTTGTGTGGTGTCTGTGGACTGAGCAGTTGTCTCGGGGGCACATCCTTGGTTTGGTGGAATTTGCCAGCATGCTGGGGAGTTCTATTTCCTTGCCAGCGGGCTACAGTGCGTAAATACCCACCGCAAATCTGCATGAAGACTAGGGTTGAGTTATTGTAGGTTTTGGGGAAGCTCCGTATCTCATCTCTCTTCTGTGGTGCTCAGGGTGATTGTCATTTCTCTGGTTGTGGTCTGATGTGCTCAGCAGAGGGGTTGAGCAAGATTATTTACTTATGACTATGGTGTCTCATGTAGACAAGTTCATTCGCTTTCATCAGAGGAACTGTTAGAATTAGGTACTAAAGAACAGCTGTTGAAGATCGCTGAACACTACAAGGTTAAATGATTGAAATTAGTGAAATTCTGTTTAGTTGGAAGTGACTATGAATCGTTGGAAGTGACTATGAATCGTTGGAAGTGACTATGAATCGTTGGGAGTTGTAAAAAATTAAGAAGGACCCTGATGTTCTTTTCGTTGGAGTTTGTAGCTGTTGTGGTCTTTTGTGCCATGTTCCTGAATGTTTACGTGACTGACCATTGGTTGGGGTTGTCATGTTCTATCTTTCCTGTCTGTTCCCTCCTGGTCTTGTGTTCTTCTTTCCTCTTAAATATTGCTTCCTATGCGCAAAGGTTGCTGAGGTCTGGGGAGGAGGAGGTTGGCTGGCGCAGGTGGAGGTGTGAACACATAACCCCTCACCAATTTGGGACGCAGAGGCTGTGTCAATTTGGGACGCAGAGGCTGTGTCAATTTGGGACGCAGAGGCTGGTATGTTGTTCCGGGGTCCTTGTTGGTCCCCGGTTTTATGGGGGGGAATGTGACGACCCTCCCACTCTGTCTGCTGTATTCTGTCTTTGTTCTTGTTTCCTTATTAGGATGCCGGTGGGCGGAGTTGGGAGGGTCGTCAGCTTCATGGGAAACACCTGGGCCAAGTGTCTCCCAGGATAAATAGACCTCTTCCACATTCATGGAAGAGACTCTCTCCATGCAGACACCTTTGTAGATTGTGTTGTGGTTCTTGGTGGCCTTTTGTTTGTTTGCTTTGGCACCTTTCAACACCCTGCATTATCACATTCATGCACGCAAAACTCACTTACACTACTGATTACTGATTACACACATCATTGTATATTTTCCTTAGTTGCTTTAGTTAATAAATATATATTTTGTTACGGTGTTTTGTGTGGTGTCTGTGGACTGAGCAGTTGTCTCGGGGGCACATCCGTGGTTTGGTGGAATTTGCCAGCATGCTGGGGAGTTCTATTTCCTTGCCAGCGGGCTACAGTGCGTAAATACCCACCGCAAATCTGCATGAAGACTAGGGTTGAGTTATTGTAGGTTTTGGGGAAGCTCCGTATCTCATCTCTCTTCTGTGGTGCTCAGGGTGATTGTCATTTCTCTGGTTGTGGTCTGATGTGCTCAGCAGAGGGGTTGAGCAAGATTATTTACTTATGACTATGGTGTCTCATGTAGACAAGTTCATTCGCTTTCATCAGAGGAACTGTTAGAATTAGGTACTAAAGAACAGCTGTTGAAGATCGCTGAACACTACAAGGTTAAATGATTGAAATTAGTGAAATTCTGTTTCGTTGGAAGTGACTATGAATCGTTGGAAGTGACTATGAAGCGTTGGAAGTGACTATGAATCGTTGGGAGTTGTAAAAAATTAAGAAGGACCCTGATGTTCTTTTCGTTGGAGTTTGTAGCTGTTGTGGTCTTTTGTGCCATGTTCCTGAATGTTTACGTGACTGACCATTGGTTGGGGTTGTCATGTTCTATCTTTCCTGTCTGTTCCCTCCTGGTCTTGTGTTCTTCTTTCCTCTTAAATATTGCTTCCTATAGGCAAAGGTTGCTGAGGTCTGGGGAAGAGGAGGTTGGCTGGCGCAGGTGGAGGTGTGAACACATAACCCCTCACCAATTTGGGACGCAGAGGCTGTGTCAATTTGGGACGCAGAGGCTGTGTCAATTTGGGACGCAGAGGCTGTGTCAATGGGACGCAGAGGCTGTGTCAATTTGGGACGCAGAGGCTGTGTGGGACGCAGAGGCCTTGTTGGTCCCCGGTTTTATGGGGGGGAATGTGACGACCCTCCCACTCTGTCTGCTGTATTCTGTCTTTGTTCTTGTTTCCTTATTAGGATGCCGGTGGGCGGAGTTGGGAGGGTCGTCAGCTTCATGGGAAACACCTGGGCCAAGTGTCTCCCAGGATAAATAGACCTCTTCCACATTCATGGAAGAGACTCTCTCCATGCAGACACCTTTGTAGATTGTGTTGTGGTTCTTGGTGGCCTTTTGTTTGTTTGCTTTGGCACCTTTCAACACCCTGCATTATCACATTCATGCACGCAAAACTCACTTACACTACTGATTACTGATTACACACATCATTGTATATTTTCCTTAGTTGCTTTAGTTAATAAATATATATTTTGTTACTCTTTATCTCCACGTTGTCTCCCTTTGTTACGGGCTTTGAGCCGGTTCGTGACAGTCAGAAAATAAATATTTTAAACGTCCATATTTTCACCTTTCATTCAGAACCTAAAATTAACATAAATACTTGTTTTACACCATAATTTGCAAATAAATTAATTAAAAATCCTACAGTGTGATTTTCTGGATTTTTTTCTCCTCAATTTGTTTGTCATAGTTGAAGTGTACTTCTGATGAAAATTTCAGGCCTCTCTCATCTTTTTAAGTGGTAGAACTTGCACAATTGGTGGCTGACTAAATACTTTTTTGCCCCACTATATATACACCTGTTCTGAAAGGCCCCAGAGTCTGCAACACCACTAAGCAAGCGGTACCACCAAGCAAGCGGCACCATGAAGACCAAGGAGCTCTCCAAACAGGTCAGGGTCAAAGTTGTGGAGAACTACAGATCAGTTTTGGGTTATAAAATTATATCAGAAACTTTGAACATCCCACGGAGTACCATTAAATCCATTATTAAAAAATGGAAAGAGTACGGCAACATAACAAACCTGTCAAGAGAGAACCGCCCACCAAAACTCACTGACCAGGCAAGGAGGGCATTAATCAGACAGGCAACAAAGAGACCAAAGATAACCCTGAAGGATCTGCAAAGCGCCACAGCAGAGATTGGAGTGTCTGTCCATAGGACAACTTTAAGCCGTACACTCCACAGAGTTGGGCTTTACGGAAGAGTGGCCAGAAAAAAGCCATGGTTTAAAGAAAAAATAAGCAAACACATTTGGTGTTCGCCAAAAGGCATGTGGTAGACTACCCAACCATATGAGAGGAGGTACTCTGGTCAGAAGACTAAAATTGAGCTTTTTGGCCATCAAGGAAAACGCTATGTCTGGCGCAAACCCAACATATTTTTCACCGGCAGGAACTGAGAAACTGGTCAGAATTGAATGATGGAATGATGGATGGAGCTAAATACAGGAAAATTCTTGAGGGAAACCTGTTTCAGTCTTCCAGAGATTTGAGTCTGTGACGGAGGTTCACCTTCCAGCAGGACAATGACCCTAAGCATACTGCTAAAGCAACAATCGAGTGGTTTAACTTCTTGATTCTACTTGAGACGCATATGTCTCAAGTAGGCACCTGGAAATGCAAATGCGCTACGCTAAATGCTAAATGTACTCGTTAAAACTCAAACCTTGATCAAAATTCACAAGCAGGGTATTGAATTAAAGCTACACTCGTTGTGAACCTAGCCAACAAGTCAGATTTTTAAAATGCTTTTCGGCGAAAGCATGAGAAGGTATTATCTGATAGCATGCACCACCTGAAAATGCCTGAATGCGACGTAAACAAAGACTCTGCTTATCCGACGCAGCAGAAAACGCAGAAATAAAATATAAAACATTCATTACCTTTGACGAGCTTCTTTCTTGGCACTCCTATATGCCCCATAAACATCACTATTGGGTCTTTTTTTCGTTTAAATCGGTCCATATATACTCAAAATAGCTTTCTATGGAAGCTGTGTCATTCAGAAAAAAACATCGTTTTTTAACGCTGCATCATTTTTTAAAATTAAAAAAGTCGACGATAAACTTTCACAAAACACTTCGAAATCCTTTTGTAATCCAACTTTAGGTATTAGTAAACGTTTATAATCTATCAAAATGATTACAGGGCGATGTATATTCAATAGCTCATTGTCTGCAAATCAATGGCTGCCATTGTCCACATTTACAGGAGACTGGAAGAAACGGATGCCAGATACTTGGATTTTCCAACAAAAAATTCAATTGAAAATGACGACAATGGCGACATCGTGTGGAATTTGTATGAATTGCATGCAGGTCGATATTACATTTTGTCCTCTTTTAACAACCCATGAAAGTGACTTATGGAAATTATTTTTAGCTTTCAGAGAGCAGTTTTTCTTGCGTTTTTCAATGAAACACACAATATGTTATAGTCACAGCCGTGATTTAACCAGTTTTAGAAACTTCAGAGTGTTTTCTATCCACACATACTAATCATATGCATATACTATATTCCTGGCATGAGTAGCAGGACGCTGAAAAGTTGCACGATTTTTAACAGAATGTTCGAAAAAGGAGGGGGTAGAAGTAAGAGGTTTAAGGGGAAACATTTACATTTCTTGGAATGGCCTAGTCAAAGCCCAGACCTCAATCCAATTGAGAATCTGTGGTATGACTTAAAGATTGCTGTACACCAGCGGAACCCATCCAACTTGAAGGAGCTGGAGCAGTTTTGCCTTGAAGAATGGACAAAAATCCCAGTGTCTAGATGTGCCAAGCTTATAGGGTGGGGGGTGAATATAGGGGGGTGAATAGTAAGTTTTCTGGAGGGTTTTTGTCTTATTTTTTTTGTTTGTCTCACAAAAACATATCTTCAAAGTGGAAGGCATGTTGTGTAAATGAAATGATACAAACGCCAAAAAAATATCAATTTTAATTCCAGGTTGTAAGGCAAATAATAGGAAAAATGCCAAGGTGGGTGAATACTTTCGCAAGCCACTGTAAGGGCTGGAATTTGTTTTGGATGCAGGAACAGTGGTGTGTCTGTCTTGTGTGTTGATATAGCTAAGTAGCTAGCTAGCATGTGTACACTTACTGCAATACACAGCCAATGCGCTACTTGCATGTGCAATGGCATGGTTTAGATTCAACATAGCTAACTGTTTCTTTGCAAGACAATTCATTTTATCAGCTACAGTTGTGTAAGGCTGGTCTTGATTGAGGAAATGTAAGCTAGCTAGCAGCTGTTTGTGCTGACACACATCTGGCTACAGATGTAGCTATAGAGACAGTTTGACTGTATCATGCCATAGTTGCTAGATGAGCAATGCCCATTGCATATATTATAAGTTAGACGTGTGACAGTTTCCCTAAGGTTTCCAAAGTTTGGTGTGGACTAGGAACTGTACTTAGCTAGCTCGCTATCCTTTATGGAAGAATGTAGCTAACTAGATATATTGTTAACATTGAGTTGGGGTTCATGACCTGTACATATATGTTACAGTCTCATTGGCTTGTAGCTACTGGCTAGTTGGCTAGCTAACTGGCTATGACTCGCAACCTGATTTATTTGTACTCTGATTAAGTTTACAAAGATGACTTCAGCCATATGAAAAAAATAGTTATCAAAGCTTCCTTTGATTGTAGCTTGCTTCTCATCCGACTGGTGTTAGCTAGCTAAATACAGCTGCTAGCCTGCTACTAGCTAGCTGTTGCTCAGCAACCGAGGTGCTGGTCACGGTTGTAGAACTTTGAGATTTGGCTGAAAAGATGTTAGAGTTGTCAGAAAAGCTACAAAAAGGTAACACATTATTGTTTCCTAATGGACAGAAATGAGCATGTGAGAGGGATAAATTATAAATGTAATTAAACTATTGAATTTATACATTTTGTTAATCTGCTATTTTTTATTTCCAATGGTCACTTTATGGACGCTATAGTTTTGTTTAATTGGATGTTGTTACGAATCTCTTTTGGCCCGACAGTCTAGGTGGGATGGTAGTGAGACCCGTAACATAACTCATGTAAATTATAATAGTGACAAAGTAAAAGTGAACGAAATAACCACGACAACCGAAATAATACCGTCAAACTCAGGGTTTATTATAAACACACGGTAATGGGGGGGGAGCAGGAAAAAGGGGCTGAGCTGGACCCAAGGAAAGAAACAATAAGTATTCAAAACACCCCTAAGCTAGACTAGCCTATTTCAACAACAGCTAACTAACTAACCAAAATACAGTGGGTGGTCCGCCCAGTTCTAACTAGTGTGTGTTAACAAAGTTTACCTACGGGTAGTGTATGCCCATGGGCGACTTGTCTTGGTTTCCCCTTTTTCCCACCAGCAAACACCATAAACAAAAACAATACTCACAGGAGATGACAAAGTGATTTGGAGGTGCTCAAACCAAAAGAAGAGGTTAATTATTACACAAAGAGAGAGATCTACATACATGGCATTTACAAAGAGATTGTGCTACTGAAATCTATCAAGAGCAGAGATCTACCAACATGTCATTACAAAGATTGAGCTCTCCTGAAATCTACCAAGAACAGCTATCTATCAACATGGCATTACAAAGATTGAGCTCTCCTGAAATCTACCAAGAACAGCTATCTATCAACATGGCATTACAAAGATTGAGCTCTCCTGAAATCTACCAAGAACAGCTATCTATCAACATGGCATTACAAAGATTGAGCTCCTGAACAAACAAATGATGGGGTTTTTAAACCATGGGGAAGGAACTGTGATAGGGTAGGAAACAGGAGGAGGTGTGTCTTCTGATTGATGGGTTGATTGTTGACTGATTGGGGAGTGATGATTTTCACCTGTGAGGGGAGAAGGAGAGAAAAGAAACACACACAGGATACACACAGACACAGGATACACACAGACACAGGATACCTGTATCCGTAACAGATGTCTAGAATTTGAGATTGGTGGATGCAGAAAAACTCTGAAAACTCAATTGCTAATGACCCGGTTAAAAATCCTGTATGTGGTTCTCGGTAACGATTGGACGGCTCATGACGAGAGGTGTGTTGTGTAGCTGCAATCATGTTTATTTGCAAATTTTCATCGACATTGGTGTTATATTGGCTTAGATATGGGCTTCCGAGTGGCGCTAATTTTGCACGCCCAATTTTTCCGTTTTTGATTTGTTAAAAAAGTTTGAAATATCCAATAAATGTCGTTCCACTTCATGATTGTGTCCCACTTGTTGTTGATTCTTCACAAAAAAATACAGTTTTATATCTTTATGTTTGAAGCCTGAAATGTGGCAAAAGGTCGCAAAGTTCAAGGGGGCCGAATACTTTCGCAAGGCACTGTGATCTCCTCATGAAACACAGCCGTTGTTGTCCCTTTTTGTATATCCGTTGTGTGTTTGCAGTCCTTGTTTTTTTGTTTTTTTTCACATTAAGAATGTGTCTGTGTTCCTTGCACCATCAGTGAAGTGTGTTATTTCTGTCCTGTAGTAATCCTCGGACCCCTCTTTGTCAAGTACACCGTGGCAAAGTTACTGAATACTAGGGGTACCGTGTGTGGGGAGGGATCGTCTGATCTGTAATAAATTACCTGGATTGCCTCGTCTTTAAATCAATTATTTGATTGACACATACAGTACGTACTGGACAACTGAGGATTCATGGATTTGCTATGCATGACCTGCACACTGGCACCTCACACAAAGACAGAGAGAGAAAGGAAGAGAGAAAGTGCAGTACAAACAAGTATTTCCAGTGTAAAAGGCTTGAAGAAAAGCTAGTTATGGAGAAAGGGAGGAAATTGAAGAGGAGGCACAGGCAGAGAACACACACACAGAAAGTTAATGAAGGTGGGGGAGTAGGGCTTGACGTAGGGGGCACGTGGTGGAGGTATTCATTAGAGCCCTGCCCTTCCTCCTCCACCGTGCAGTCGAGCAGGCACAGGAGTCAATCAATAAAATAGATCTGCAGTTTGTGCTGTGTGTGCGTGCGTGCGTGCGTGCGTGCGTGCGTGCGTGCGTGCGTGTGTGTGTGTGTGTGTGTGTGTGGGAACAGAGCGAGGAGGAGTGGAGGAGAGAGAGACCTCGTACCCCTATCTTCTTCCACTCATCTGCTCATTGGACAAGAGAATGACCCTTGACCTGTTTACCCAACATCCTCTCTACCGGTGGGGCTACAAATGGATCATGTCCACACTTCTAGGACCAGTCCTTAAGTAATCACACTTCAGCCAAACACAACCCTCCTAATACACTGTCTATCCTCAGATATTAACACCACCAGTATAGGAGCCAAGTAATCACACTTCAGCCAAACACAACCCTCCTAATACACTGTCTATCCTCAGATATTAACACCAACAGTATAGGAGCCAAGTAATCACACTTCAGCCAAACACAACCCTCCTAATACACTGTCTATCCTCAGATATTAACACCAACAGTATGGGAGCCAAGTAATCACACTTCAGCCAAACACAACCCTCCTAATACACTGTCTATCCTCAGATATTAACACCAACAGTATAGGAGCCAAGTAATCACACTTCAGCCAAACACAACCCTCCTAATACACTGTCTATCCTCAGATATTAACACCACCAGTATAGGAGCCAAGTAATCACACTTCAGCCAAACACAACCCTCCTAATACACTGTCTATCCTAGGAGCCAAGTAATCACATTCAGCCAAAACACCAACAGTATAACACCACCAGTATAGGAGCCAAGTAATCACACTTCAGCCATACACACAGATATTAACACCCTCCTAATCAGCCAAACACAACTAATACTGCCTATTAACACCACCAGTATAGGAGCCAAGTAATCACATTCAGCCAAACACAACCCTCCTAATACACTGTCTACAGATATTAACACCAACAGTATCGGAGCCAAGTAATCACACTTCAGCCAAACACAACCCTCCTAATACACTGTCTATCCTCAGATATATTTACACTGTCTATCCTCAGATATTAACACCAACAGTATCGGAGCCAAGTAATCACACTTCAGCCAAACACAACCCTCCTAATACACTGTCTATCCTCAGATATTAACACCACCAGTATGTAATCACACTTCAGCCAAACACAACCCTCCTAATACACTGTCTATCCTTATTAACACCACCAGTTAGGAGCCAAGTAATCACACTTCAGCCAAACACAACCCTCCTAATACACTGTCTATCCTCAGATATTAACACCAACAGTATCGGAGCCAAGTAATCACACTTCAGCCAAACACAACCCTCCTAATACACTGCCTATCCTAAGATATTAACACCAACAGTATGGGAGCCAAGTAATCACACTTCAGCCAAACACAACCCTCCTAATACAATATTTTTGACAGTTACAGTTATTTATTTTGTATCTATTATTTAGGTCACCATAATACTCTTAGATTATTATTACTAATTACAACAATTAGAATGTAGTTTAAAACACCAGCCATCTATACAGTCTGATATGAACAGTAACAGCATCATACATGGTTTAATCAAAGACAATCTGTTCATTATGAGGTCTATACAGTGCCTTGCGAAAGTATTCGGCACCCTTGAACTTTGCGACCTTTTGCCACATTTCAGGCTTCAAATATAAATATATAAAACTGTATTTTTTTTTTGTGAAGAATCAACAACAAGTGGGACACAATCATGAAGTGGAACGACATTTATTGGATATTTCAAACTTTTTTAACAAATCAAAAACTGAAAAATTGGGCGTGCAAAATTATTCAGCCCCTTTACTTTCAGTGCAGCAAAGTCTCTCCAGAAGTTCAGTGAGGATCTCTGAATGATCCAATGTTGACCTAAATGACTAATGATGATAAATACAATCCACCTGTGTGTAATCAAGTCTCCGTATAAATGCACCTGCACTGTGATAGTCTCAGAGGTCCGTTAAAAGCGCAGAGAGCATCATGAAGAACAAGGAACATACCAGGCAGGTCCGAGATACTGTTGTGAAGAAGTTTAAAGCCAGATTTGGATACAAAAAGATTTCCCAAGCTTTAAACATCCCAAGGAGAACTGTGCAAGCGATAATATTGAAATGGAAGGAGTATCAGACCACTGCAAATCTACCAAGACCTGGCCGTCCCTCTAAACTTTCAGCTCATACAAGGAGAAGACTGATCAGAGATGCAGCCAAGAGGCCCATGATCACTCTGGATGAACTGCAGAGATCTACAGCTGAGGTGGGAGACTGTCCATAGGACAACAATCAGTCGTATATTGCACAAATCAGGCCTTTATGGAAGAGTGGCAAGAAGAAAGCCATTTCTTAAAGATATCCATAAAAAGTGTTGTTTAAAGTTTGCCACAAGCCACCTGGGAGACACACCAAACATGTGGAAGAAGGTGCTCTGGTCAGATGAAACCAAAATTTTTCAGTTTTAGATTTGTTAAAAAAGTTTGAAATATCCAATAAATGTCGTTCCACTTCATGATTGTGTCCCACTTGTTGTTGATTCTTCACAAAAAAATACAGTTTTATATCTTTATATTTGAAGCCTGAAATGTGGCAAAAGGTCGCAAAGTTCAAGGGGGCCGAATACTTTCGCAAGGCACTGTACCATCAGACATGATCATTTTTCAACATGCTTCAATATAGCATGTGATATTATGTCTTACTTAAACGTTATCCTTAGTCCTGACATACTGTATATAATCACTTAACAGATCAGAACTAGTCTCAAAGCTAATTATCTATACAGTTGTATTCGGCGCATGTGACAAATACAATTTAATTAGATTTGATCTCGAATGCTCTGTGATGGAACATATTGGAATGGGCTATGAGTACACATAAACATATTGGAATGGGCTATTAGAAAACACAAACATATTGGAATGGGCTATGAGAAAACACAAACATATTGGAATGGGCTATGAGAACACAAACACATTGGAATGGGCTATGAGAAAACACAAACACATTGGAATGGGCTATGAGAAAACACAAACACATTGGAATGGGCTATGAGAAAACAAAAATATATTGGAGCTGGTTTCAAAGATGTATTTTGTTTATGTTATGGGATACATTATTATATTGATATACTGAATGATATGCCATATGATTGTATTATTGTATGCAAACTGCATAATGTTTACATGTTCATGGTTTTACACGTAAAAACAGGCATGTTTTTGTTAATATGTATCCCAACTCATTTTGTTTCAAAGGACAGTAGTCTGCATACACGGTGCAGCGGTTTCATTTGTGTTTTCATAAAGGGTCAGAATAATTTAAATTTCAGCTTTCTGAAGAGATTCTCAGTTTAATTTGGTTGCCATGGTAGCCGGGTACCCTTGGCTTCAACATTTATGCTAAATAAAACACAATTTTAAGAGAAGACAAATAGGCGGCATCATGATGTGAGTGTGGTGTGTGGTGTGTGAGGTGTGTGGTGTGGTGTGTGGTGTGTGGTGAGTGTGGTGTGTGGTGTGTGTGAGTGTCTGTCTGTGCATCTTTGTTTGAGAATGTGTGTGTGTGTGCATGCGTGTGATATGTAGGTGATTGGATTCAAACAAAAGAAGTGTGTGTGTCTTTATCGTACAGTATATCCTGTGTGTGAGAAAGAGAGAGAGAGAACAAGAGAGAGAGCGAGAGATCAATCCAGTATATTCCATGGAGAGTTACAACTAATGGACAGTAGATACAGTTTTATATGTTGTGGTTCTCTTTCAATTATTCGTTTCGACATCTCACTAGTGGAATTCACCAGAATGTCGTAAGTAGCTTAAAGATAGAATTATGCACGTCTGTCAGAGACAGACAGGTCGAGTGGTGAATGATGAAGCCCCTCCCCTCATACTAAAGAGCCATTCACCTGCCCTCTGATCATTCTCCTTCTCTTCCTCACAGAAGAGTTCTACTCAGCTCTCCTCAGCAACTTCATCTGTTTTCCTGTTTACCTGTTCGTATCACAATGTGCTGTTGA
The DNA here is from genome assembly GCF_045791955.1 of Oncorhynchus clarkii lewisi. Classification (NCBI taxonomy): domain Eukaryota; kingdom Metazoa; phylum Chordata; class Actinopteri; order Salmoniformes; family Salmonidae; genus Oncorhynchus; species Oncorhynchus clarkii. The sequence continues at coordinate 37,326,152 of NC_092166.1, read as the reverse complement.
GGTTACGATGCTGAGCGCAGGGTTATCAGCTCTTGTCTGTGTTGGGTGACTTTACCGAAAGGAAAACTTTTTGCTTCGTGTAACAATTTGCTTCACCGCTTTTCTTCCTTTGTCTCTTTTTGTAGCTAGCGTCACACGGCTAGCTGCGGAGACTTGGCTGACTTAGCTGCGCGGCTTAGCTAACCTGGCTAGCACTCCATAAGGCTGTCCTTCCTACTGTTTTTCTATCTGGAAGGGTAGAATTAGCCTAGGTGTTAGAGTAGGGCTGCCCAACCCTCTTCCTGGAGATTTACTTTCCTGCAGGTTTTCACTCCAACCGCAATTTAGCATTTCTGATTCAGCTAGTTAAGGTCTTGTTAAGCAGCTAATTAGTAGAAGCAGGTGTGTTAAATTATGGTTGGACTGAAAACCCACAGGACGGTAGATCTCCAGGAAGAGGGTTGGACTGAAAACCCACAGGACGGTAGATCTCCAGGAAGAGGGTTGGACTGAAAACCCACAGGATGGTAGATCTCCAGGAAGAGGGTTGAGCAGCTCTGATCTAAACTCTAGAGGAACCGCTCAGTTCTGCCTCCAGGGCAAGACCCATGACAAACGTCAACTTGCGATAAAAAATGGTAACATTAATAAGCTTTTCTAGAAAAAAGGGACCTAGCCCTAAGAAGTTATTAAACAGGTAATTAGTGGAATCAGGTGTGTTAAATTAGGGTTGGACTGAAAACCCACAGGACGGTAGATCTCCAGGAAGAGGGTTGGGCAGCCCTGGGTTAGAGCTTTAGGCCAGTAACCGAAAGGTTGCTGGATCGAATCCCCGAGCTGACAAGGTAAAAATATTTTGTTCTGCCCCTGAACAAGGCAGTTAACCCACTGTTCCCCGGTTGGCTGTCATTGTAAATGAGAATGTGTTCTTAAGGTAGGCTGTCATTGTAAATAAGAATTTGTTATTTAACTGACTTGCCTAGTTAAATAAAGCAAAAAAAATAATAAAATGCTCGACCTCTCGTTTAGATTAACCCACTACCGATGTTAACTAGACCGACCGTCCTAGCGTCACTGCTTCTTGGTCGAGAGCCACGCTTGTAATCGCCACAAAACCAACGTAGCACTTTCTTCCTTTGAGTAACTGTTTTCTAGCACTGTGCTAACTAGCTAGGCTACAAGCCCAAGTGGTAAACACTAGTTGAGTTGAACTTTGTTCTCAAATTAGCTGTTTTTTGGAGCTTAGGAACCTGCTAGCTCAGTCCAGGGGGCACCAAACCAGAACCCTACCCCAGTACCGGCACACCTATGGCTACATGGGGTGAACATTTCTGGCAAGGACACTCACTACCTTTGAGTCATCTGCCTGGGTGCCGAACACACGTTAATGGCGGATGACAGATATTCGCTCATTGACGTCTGCAAACAGGCCTCAACCAGACCCGAACCCGTCGCAGAGAGGGACTGGTACGAAGGGAGGAAACTCCCTCCTCTCACCGTACCAGGCAAACAACTTCTCCCAGCCATCTCAGCTTGAGTAGCAGCAGCCAAGTGCAATTAGGATAACTCTTTAACTGGCAAGGTCTAAACCAGACTTTTTGTCAACATGAATGTCAAAGACATGGAGGAGCTGGGCCTCGACAAGCCACCGGTGGTCGAGCCGTCACTGCCCAACCACCTCAACCCCAACCCACCTCAACCCCAGTGCCTTGTCAATGACAGGCAATTTTATCCCTGGTAAGACGGACCGCTTCTATGTGTCTATCTATCAAAATATCTACTTGTCTGCCGCATGTTCTGTACGGGCGGAATGTTAAGTCCCTGGCCTAATAGATGGAGATGCACAATCTCCTAACTCAGACCTTTGGCATGAGAGCTGTGCCATCACACACTTCAACCTCAGAGCCTCCAGGGGCACCATTCAAGGCTATGGCCGTGCTTTGAACCTTGCAGTGGTTGGGGAGAGAGCCCTGTGGCTCAACCTGTCCATTTTGATGAGAAAGCAGATTTCCTTGACACTACTGTCGAGCATCATGCCAAGGATACAGAGCCAAAATGTAATGAAAAGGAGACTCTCCATCGCCACCAGAGAGGGCTCCAGGCACCTCAGGTGAGCGAAGGTCTATCGACCTGTGAGCGACTCGCCAACAAAGCAGGGGAATTGTTGCGCATGAGCAGTCCATTTTGGTTCCCACTGGATTTTGGTTCCCACTGGATCTGGTCCAGACTCTGGATCTGGTCCATTGTGGGAAAGGGGTACAGACTGTAGTTCGCTCTGACCACCCGTTTTCAACATAATTTGGTAATCAATAGTGACTGGCAACTCGGCATTAATTCTAGAACAGGAAATCTCCTCTCTATTAAAAAAGGGTTAGTGTTAACCCTATCCATATCAGTGGTGGAGATCCACCTCTGTTTCTAATCCCGGTACTTCCTGGTTCCTAAACATCTATTAGATGAGTTTTGTCACCAGCACAAGGTCACAGATGTAATCGCAGGGTACCGAGTTCCAACAGAGCTGGTAAAAAAAAAGAGAAGTGAATGAGACAATATAAAATAAAATGACAACTGTAGCAATGACAAATGTCTATTGGGTGGGGTGTAAGTATGAGAAATGTCCATTGGGGGTGGGGGCAGGCAGTGAGCACCCAATGGTGCGTTCGGCTGATCGTGCCACCCTCAGCAGTGGAGTTGTCGTACCAGCCCGTGATGCAGCCCGACAGTATGCTCTCGATGGTGCTACTGCAGAACACTGTGAAGGCCCTCGGGGAAATTCTGCAGCCTCCTGAGGTTGAAGAGTAACTGCCGTGCCTTCTACACCACGGTGTCTGTGTGGTTGACCATTTCAGCTCATCAGAGCTGTGTTCGCTGAGGAACTTGACGTGTTTGACTGCCTCCATGGCAGTTCTCTTGATGAGGATAGGGGCGTCCCCAACCTGGTTCCTCCTGAAGTCCACAATCAGCTCCTTTGTTTTGTTGACGTTGAGGGAGAGGTTGTTGACCTGGCACTACGCTGTCAAAGTGCCTACCTCCTTTCTGTAGGCTGTCTCGTCGTTGTTGATAATCAGGCCAACTACTGTTGTGTCATCAGCAAACAATTGTTTCAAGACTGATTTCACTAATAATTCACGGTATCACAATTCCAGTGGGTCAGAAGTTTACATACACTAAGTTGACTGTGCCTTTAAACAGCTTGGAAAATACCAGAAAATTATGTTATGGCTTTAGAAGCTTCTGATTAATTGACATCATTTTTGAACCTTCTGGTTAATTGACATCATTTGAGTCAATTGGAGGTGTACCTGTGGATGTATTTCAATGCCTACTGTCAAACCCAGTGCCTCTTTGCTTGACATCATTGGAAAATCAAAAGAAATCAGCCAAGACCTCTGGTTCTGGTTCATCCTTGGGAGCAATTTACAAATGCCTGAAGGTACCACTTTCATCTGTACAAACAATAGTACGCAAGTATAAACACAATGGGACCACTCACCCGTCATACCGTGCAGGAAGGAGATGCGTTCTGTCTCCTAGAGGTGAATGTACATTGGTGCAAAAAGTGCAAATCAATCCTAGAACATCAGCAAAGGACCTTGTGAAGATGCTGGAGGAAACAGGTACAAAGGTATCTATATCCACAGTAAAATGAGTCCTATATCGACATAACCTGAAAGGCCGCTCAGCAAGGAAGAAGCCATTGCTCCAAAACCGCCATAAAAAAGCCAGACTACGGTTTGCAACTGCACATGAGGACAAAGATCGTACTTTTTGGAGAAATGTCCTATGGTCTGATGAAAAAAAAATAGAACTGTTTGGCCATAATGACCATCGTTATGTTTGGAGGAAAAAGGGGGACGCTTGCAAGCCGAAGAACACCATTCCAACCGTGAAGCACGGAGGTGGCAGCATCATGTTGTGGGGGTGCTTTGCTGCAGGAGGAACTGATGCAGTAAACAAAATGGATGGCTTCATGAGGGAGGAAAACTATGTAGATATATTGAAGCAACATCTCAAGACATTAGTCAGGAAGTTAAAGCTTGGTCGCAAATGGGTCTTCCAAACGGACAATGACCCCAAGCACAATTCCATAGTTGTGGCAAAATCGCTTAAGGACAACAAAGTCAAGGTATTGGAGTGGCCATCACAAAGCCCTGACCTCAATCCTATAGAAAATGTGTGGGCAGAACTAAAAAAAGTGTGTGCGAGCAAGGAGGCCTACACACCTGACTCAGTTACCAGAGCTCTGTCAGGAGGAATGGGACAAAATTCACCCAACTTATTGTGGGAAGCTTGTGGAAGGCTACCCGAAACATTTGACCCAAGTTAAACAATTTAAAGGCACTGCTACCAAATACTAATTGAGTGTATGTAAACTGACCCACTGGGAATGTGATGAAAGAAATTAAAGCTGAAATAAATAATTCTCTCTACTATTATTCTGACATTTCACATTCTTAAAATAAAGTGGTGATCCTAACTGACCTAAGACAGGGAATTTTTACTAGGATGAAATGTCAGGAATTGTGAAAAACTGAGTTTAAATATATTTGGCTAAGGTGTATGTAAACTTCTGACTTCAACTGTATACTTGGATAGGATGACAGCTTTGCGCATGAGCGACAAACCCTTTGTGTCCTGGGAACCTCTCCTTTCTCGTCAACGGTTATCATATTGGATTGTGGAATCTATAGCCTCCGGGGTCCTAACGGCTCACTCCACCAGAGGTAGAGGTACCTCTTGGGTACTGTTCAAAGGCATCTCCTTGCAGGAGATTTGCAATGCGGCTAGACGTCACTGCATCCTCATTGGCGCATACTGTCCTCAGTGTCTCTGAGTGATGATATTGGCGCATACTGTCCTCAGTATCTCTGAGTGATGATATTGGCGCATACTGTCGTCAGTATCTCTGAGTGATGATATTGGCGCATACTGTCCTCAGTGTCTCTGAGTGATGATATTGGCGCATACTGTCCTCAGTATCTCTGAGTGATGATATTGGAGCATACTGTCCTCAGTGTCTCTGAGTGATGATATTGGCGCATACTGTCCTCAGTGTCTCTGAGTGATGATATTGAGACCTACCTGGCTTCGGAAAGCGTGTGGGATTTGGGAGCCACATTGAGCTGTTGAAACAAATAATTGAAAGAGAAAATAAGGTTACTTGCATAACCCCGGTTCTCTGATATTATGAGTGAGACATCTCACCACATACCCCTACTCGCAAGAGTGTGACAAAGTTTGGCATGCTCGAGAATAATCAGAGGGCAGGAGGGTGGCTCTTTAGAGGTAAGGGGCCTTCATTCACCACTCGACCCGTCTGTCTCCAACACATGAGTATGATTGGTTCTTCGAGCTACTTTGATTCTGGTATACTCTACTAGTGAGATTTCTCCCTCATAATATCAGAGAACCGGGGTTACGCAAGTAACCTTAAGTTTCAGTCTAAACAGTATATCTGACTGGAGTATGTGTGTTTTATGAAGGGTGTGTATTATGAGTGTGTGTGTTTCACCAGGGCAGAAAAGGCAGGTAAGGTTCATTTGACCCTATGTAACCTCTGACCTCTTCTGTTCTGCAGCTGCATTTGTGTGTGTGTGTAGTGTGTGAATTTGTGTGTGTGTAGCCACACCCATCAGGAAAACCAACACTCTTTCGAGTTAAGGCATTTTGGTGTGTCCATTTCTATAAATATCACACACACACACACACAAAGTGTGAATAGGTCAGTAGGAGTAGGCAGTTTCTCAATAACACATTTGTTTAATCCCCAAATGGTTCAGGTTGGGGCGGGGAAACATCTACCTGTGAGAGCTTAGCCATCCCACTGTGACAGAATCAAGTTCACTGTCCAACAAGCTCTTATAGTCTCACTGCAGAATTACATATTTCTCCAAACTTCTCCAAGATGCTCCAAACGTCAAATTTCTAAGTTGCAAAAATGTGTGCCTATCACTGAGAATGAACACGCAATCCTCAGAGCCGGAGCTAGCTGGAGCCATCCCGTTCACAACTCCCTAGTAAAACCCAAGTCTACATAATGGGAATAGGACCCATCCCATTCACACCTCCCTAGTAAAACCCAAGTCTACATAATGGGAATAGGACCCATCCCATTCACACCTCCCTAGTAAAACCCAAGTCTCCATAATGGGAATAGGACCCATCCCATTCACAACTCCCTAGTAAAACCCAAGCCCACATAATGGGAATAGGACCCATCCCATTCACACCTCCCTAGTAAAACCCAAGTCTACATAATGGGAATAGGACCCATCCCATTCACAACTCCCTAGTAAAACCCAAGTCTCCATAATGGGAATAGGACCCATCCCATTCACAACTCCCTAGTAAAACCCAAGCCCACATAATGGTAATAGGACCCATCCCATTCACAACTCCCTAGTAAAACCCAAGCCCACATAATGGTAATAGGACCCATCCCATCCACAACTCCCTATTAAAACCCAAGTCTACATAATGGGAATAGGACCCATCCCATTCACAACTCCCTAGTAAAACCCAAGTCTACATAAAAGGAATAGCTCTCACCATTGCCCCTAGTGGCAACATATTGTATTTTTGACCCATCCCATCCACAACTCCCTAGTAAAACCCAAGTCTACATAATGGTAATAGGACCCAACCCATTCACAACTCCCTAGTAAAACCCAAACCCACATAATGGGAATAGCTCTCACCATTGCCCCTAGTGACAACATCTTGTATTTAGGACTCATCCCATTCACAACTCCCTAGTAAAACCCAAGTTTACATAATGGGAATACCACTCACCATTGCCCTTAGTGACAACATATTGTATTTAGGACCCATCCCATCCACAACTCCCTAGTAAAACCCAAGTCTACATAATGGAAATAGGACCCATCCCATTCACAACTCCTTAGTAAAACCCAAGTCTACATAATGGTAATAGGACCCATCCCATCCACAACTCCCTAGTAAAACCCAAACCCACATAATGGGAATAGCTCTCACCATTGCCCCTAGTGACAACATCTTGTATTTAGGACCCATCCCATCCACAACTGCCTAGTAAAACCCAAACCCACATAATGGGAATAGGTCCCATCCCATTCACAACTCCCTAGTAAAACCCAAGTCTACATAATGGGAATAGCTCTCACCATTGCCCCTAGTGACAACATCTTGTATTTAGGACCCATCCCATCCACAACTTTCTAGTAAAACCCAAGTCTACATAATGGTAATAGGACCCATCCCATTCACAACTCCCTAGTAAAACCCACGTCTACATAATGGGAATCGCTCTCACCATTGCCCCTAGTGACAACATCTTGTATTTAGGACCCATCCCATTCACAACTCCCTAGTAAAACCCAAGCCCACATAATGGTAATAGGACCCATCCCATTCACAACTCCTTAGTAAAACCCAAACCCACATAATGGGAATGGCTCTCACTATTGCCCCTAGTGGCAACATCTTGTATTTAGGATCCATCCCATCCACAACTCCCTAGTAAAACCCAAGTCTACATAATGGTAATAGGACCCATCCCATTCACAACTCCCTAGTAAAACCCAAGTCTACATAATGGGAATAGCTCTCACCATTGCCCCTAGTGACAACATCTTGTATTTAGGACCCATCCCATCCACAACTCCCTAGTAAAACCCAAGTCTACATAATGGTAATAGGACCCATCCCATTCACAACTCAGTAGTAACACCCAAGTTTACATAATGACAATAGGACCCATCCCATCCACAACTCCCTAGTAAAACCCAAGTCTACATAATGGGAATAGGATCCATCCAGTTCACAACTCCCTAGTAAAACCCAAGTCTACAAAATGGGAATATGACCCATCCCATTCACAACTCCCTAGTAAAACCAAACCCACATAATGGGAATAGGACCCATCCCATCCACAACTCCCTAGTAAAACCCAAGTCTACATAATGGGAATAGGACCCATCACATTCACAACTCCCTAGTAAAACCCAAGTCTACATAATGGGAATAGGACCCATCCCATCCACAACTCCCTAGTAAAACCCAAGTCAACATAATGGGAATAGGACCCATCCCATTCACAACTCCCTAGTAAAACCCAAGTCTACATAATGGGAATAGGACCCATCCCATTCAAAACTCCCTAGTAAAACCCAAGTCTACATAAAGGGAATAGCCCACCTGTGTTACAACATCTTGTATTTCACCCATCCCATCCACAACTCCCTAGTAAAACCCACGTCTACATAATGGGAATAGCTCTCACCATTGCTCCTAGTTACAACATCTTGTATTTAGGACCCACCCATCCACAACTCCCTAGTAAAACCCAAGTCTGCATATAATGGTAATAGGACCCATCCCATCACAACTCCCTAGTAAAACCAAAGTCTACATAATGGCAATAGCTCTCACCATTGCCCCTAGTGACAACATCTTGTATTTAGGACCCATCCCATCCACAACTCCCTAGTAAAACCCAAGTCTACATAATGGGAATAGGACCCATCCCATTCACAACTCCCTAGTAAAACCCAAGTACATAACATCACCATGGGAATAGGACCCATCCCATTCACAACTCCCTAGTAAAACCCAAACCCACATAATGGGAATAGGACCCATCCCATCCACAACTCCCTAGTAAAACCCAAGTCTACATAATGGGAATAGGACCCATCCCATTCACAACTCCCTAGTAAAACCCAAGTCTACATAATGGCAATAGGACCCATCCCATCCACAACTCCCTAGTAAAACCCAAGTCTCCATAATGGGAATAGGATCCATCCCAGTTCACAACTCCCTAGTAAAACCCAAGCCCACATAATGGGAATAGGACCCATCCCATTCACAACTCCCTAGTAAAACCAAACCCACATAATGGGAATAGGACCCATCCCATCCACAACTCCCTAGTAAAACCCAAGTCTACATAATGGGAATAGGACCCATCCCATTCACAACTCCCTAGTAAAACCCAAGTCTACATAATGGGAATAGGACCCATCCCATCCACAACTCCCTGGTAAAACCCAAGTCAACATAATGGGAATAGGACCCATCCCATTCACAACTCCCTAGTAAAACCCAAGTCTACATAATGGGAATAGGACCCATCCCATTCAAAACTCCCTAGTAAAACCCAAGTCTACATAAAGGGAATAGCTCTCACCATTGCCCCTAGTTACAACATCTTGTATTTAGGACCCATCCCATCCACAACTCCCTAGTAAAACCCAAGTCTACATAATGGGAATAGCTCTCACCATTGCTCCTAGTTACAACATCTTGTATTTAGGACCCACCCATCCACAACTCCCTAGTAAAACCCAAGTCTATATAATGGTAATAGGACCCATCCCATTCACAACTCCCTAGTAAAACCAAAGTCTACATAATGGGAATAGCTCTCACCATTGCCCCTAGTGACAACATCTTGTATTTAGGACCCATCCCATCCATAACTGCCTAGTAAAACCCAAACCCACATAATGGGAATAGGACCCATCCCATTCACAACTCCCTAGTAAAACCCAAGTCTACATAATGGGAATAGCTCTCACCATTGCCCCTAGTGACAACATCTTGTATTTAGGATCCATCCCATTCACAACTCCTTAGTAAAACCCAAACCCACATAATGGGAATAGCTCTCACTATTGCCCCTAGTGGCAACATCTTGTATTTAGGACCCATCCACAACTCCCTAGTAAAACCCAAGTCTACATAATGGGAATATGACCCATCCCATTCACAACTCCCTAGTAAAACCCAAGTCTACATAATGGGAATAGCTCTCACCATTGCCCCTAGTGACAACATCTTGTATTTAGGACACATCCCATCAACAACTCCCTAGTAAAACCGAAGTCTACATAATGGTAATAGGACCCATCCCATTCACAACTCCCTAGTAAAACCCAAGTCTACATAATGGGAATAGGATCCATCCCATTCACAACTCCCTAGTAAAACCCAAGTCTACATAATGGGAATAGGACCCATCCCATTCACAACTCCCTAGTAAAACCCAAACCCACATAATGGGAATAGGACCGATCCCATTCACAACTCCCTAGTAAAACCCAAGTCTACATAATGGGAATAGGACAAATCACATTCACTACTGCCTAGTAAAACCCAAGTCTACATAATGGGAATATGACCCATCCCATCCACAACTCCCTAGTAAAACCCAAGTCTACATAATGGGAATAGGACCCATCCCATTCACAACTCCCTAGTAAAACCCAAGTCTACATTATGGGAATAGGACCCATCCCATTCACAACTCCCTAGTAAAACCCAAGTCTACATAATGGGAATAGGACCCATCCCATTCACATATCCCTAGTAAAAGCCAAGCCCAAATAATGGGAATAGGACCCATCCCATTCACAACTCCCTAGTAAAACCCAAGTCTATATAATGGTAATAGGACCCATCCCATTCACAACTCCCTAGTAAAACCCAAGTCTACATAATGGTAATAGGATCCATCCCATCCACAACTCCGAAGTAAAATCCAAGTCTACATAATGGGAATAGCTCTCACCATTGCCCCTATTTACAACATCTTGTATTTAGGACCCACCCATCCACAACTCCCTAGTAAAACCCAAGTCTACATAATGGCAATAGGACCCATCCCATTCACAACTACCTAGTAAAACCCAAGTCTACATAATGGGAAAAGCTCTCACCATTGCCACTAGTTACAACATCTTGTATTTAGGACCCATCCCATCCAAAACTCCCTAGTAAAACCCAGGTCTACATAATGGTAATAGGACCCATCCCATTCACAACTCCCTAGTAGAACCCATGTCTATATAATGGTAATAGGACCCATCCCATTCACAACTCCCTAGTAAAACCCAAGTCTACATAATGGGAATAGGACCCATCCCATTCACAACTCCCTAGTAAAACCCAAGTCTACACAATGGGAATAGCTCTCACCATTGCCCCTAGTGACAACATCTTGTATTTAGGACCCATCCCATCCAAAAATCCCTAGTAAAACCCAAGTCTACATAATGGTAATAGGACCCATCCCATTCACAACTCAGTAGTAACACCCAAGTCTACATAATGGTAATAGGACCCATCCCATCCACAACTGCCTAGTAAAACCCAAACCCACGTAATGGGAATAGGACCCATCCCATTCACAACTCCCTAGTAAAACCTAAGTCTACATAATGGTAATAGGACCCATTCCATTCACAACTACCTAGTAAAACCCACGTCTACATAATGGGATTAGGACCCATCCCATTCACAACTCCCTAGTAAAACCCAAGTCTACATAATGGGAAGAGCTCTCACTATTGCCCCTAGTCACAAGATCTTGTATTTAGGACCGATCCCATCCACAACTCCCTAGTAAAAGTCAAGTCGACATAATGGTAATAGGACCCATCCCATTCACAACTCCCTAGTAAAACTCAAGTCTACATAATGGGAATAGCTCTCACCATTGCCCCTAGTGACAACATCTTGTTTTTAGGACCCATCCCATTCACAACTCCCTAGTAAAACCCAAGCCCACATAATGGGAATAGCTCTCACCATTGCCCCTAGTGACAACATCTTGTATTTAGGACACATCCCATCCACAACTCCCTAGTAAAACCCAAGTCTACATAATGGTAATAGGACCCATCCCATTCACAACTCCCTAGTAACACCCAAGTCTACATAATGGTAATAGGACCCATACCATTCACAACTCCCTAGTAAAACCCAAGTCTACATAATGGGAATAGGATTCATCCCATTCACAACTCCCTAGTAAAACCCAAGCCCACATAATGGGAATAGCTCTCACCATTGCCCCTAGTGACAACATCTTGTATTTAGGACACATCCCATCCACAACTCCCTAGTAAAACCCAAGTCTACATAATGGTAATAGGACCCATCCCATTCACAACTCCCTAGTAACACCCAAGTCTACATAATGGTAATAGGACCCATCCCATTCACAACTCCCTAGTAAAACCAAAACCCACATAATGGGAATAGCTCTCACCATTGCCCCTAGTGACAACAGCTTGTATTTAGCACCCATCCCATCCACAACTCCCTAGTAAAACCCAAGTCTACATAATGGGAATAGCTCTCACCACTGCTCCTAGTTACAACATCTTGCATTTAGGACCCATCCCATCCACAACTCCCTAGTAAAATACAAGTCTACACAATGGGAATAGGACCCATCCCATTCACAACTCCCTAGTAAAACCCAAGTCTACATAATGGGAATAGCTCTCACCATTGCCCCTAGTGGCAACATCTTGTATTTAGGATCCATCCCATCCACAACTCCCTAGTAAAACCCAAGTCTACATAATGGTAATAGGACCCAACCCATTCACAACTCCCTAGTAAAACCCAATCCCACATGATGGGAATAGCTCTCACCATTGCCCCTAGTGACAACATCTTGTATTTAGGACCCATCCCATCCACAACTCCCTTGTAAAACCCAAGTCTACATAATGGTAATAGGACCCATCCCATTCACAACTCCCTAGTAAAACCCAAGTCTACATAATGGGAATAGGATCCATCCCATTCACAACTCCCTAGTAAAACCCAAGTCTACATAATGGGAATAGCTCTCACCATTGCTCCTAGTGACAACATCTTGTATTTAGGACCCATCCCATTCACAACTCCCTAGTAAAACCCAAACCCACATAATGGGAAAAGATCTCACCATTGCTCCTAGTTACAACATCTTGTATTTAGGACCCATCCCATCCACAACTCCCTATTAAAACCCAAGTCTACATAATGGGAATAGGACCCATCCCATTCACAACTCCCTAGTAAAACCCAAGTCTACATAATGGGAATAGCTCTCACCATTGCCCCTAGTGGCAACATCTTGTATTTAGGACCCATCCCATCCACAACTCCCCAGTAAAACCCAAGTCTACATAATGGTAATAGGACCCAACCCATTCACAACTCCCTAGTAAAACTAAAACCCACATAATGGGAATAGCTCTCACCATTGCCCCTAGTGACAACATCTTGTATTTAGCACCCATCCCATCCACAACTCCCTAGTAAAACCCAAGTCTACATAATGGGAATAGGACCAATCCCATTCACAACTCCCTAGTAAAACCCAAGCCCACATAATGGGAATATAACCCATCCCATTCACAACTCCCTAGTAAAACCCAAGTCTACATAATGGGATTAGCTCTCACCATTGCTCCTAGTGACAACATCTTGCATTTAGGACCCATCCCATTCACAACTCCCTAGTAAAACCCAAACCCACATAATGGGAAAAGATCTCACCATTGCCCCTAGTGACAACATCTTGTATTTAGGACCCATCCCATCCACAACTCTCTAGTAAAACCCAAGTCTACATAATGGTAATAGGACCCATCCGATTCAAACTCCCTAGTAAAACCAAAGTCTACATAACGGTAATAGGACCCAACCCATTCACAACTCCCTAGTAAAACTAAAACCCACATAATGGGAATAGCTCTCACCATTGCCCCTAGTGACAACATCTTGTATTTAGGACCCATCCCATTCACAACACCCTAGTAAAACCCAAGCCCACATAATGGTATTAGGACCCATCCCATTCACAACTCCTTAGTAAAACCCAAACCCACATAAAGGAAATAGCTCTCACTATTGCCCCTAGTGGCAACATCTTGTATTTAGGACCCATCCCATCCACAACTCCCTAGTAAAACCCAAGTCTACATAATGGTAATAGGACCCATCCCATCCACAACTCCCTAGTAAAACCCAAACCCACATAATGGGAATAGCTCTCACCATTGCCCCTAGTGACAACATCTTGTATTTAGGACCCATCCCATCCACAACTGCCTAGTAAAACCCAAACCCACATAATGGGAATAGGTCCCATCCCATTCACAACTCCCTAGTAAAACCCAAGTCTACATAATGGGAATAGCTCTCACCATTGCCCCTAGTGACAACATCTTGTATTTAGGACCCATCCCATCCACAACTTTCTAGTAAAACCCAAGTCTACATAATGGTAATAGGACCCATCCCATTCACAACTCCCTAGTAAAACCCACGTCTACATAATGGGAATCGCTCTCACCATTGCCCCTAGTGACAACATCTTGTATTTAGGACCCATCCCATTCACAACTCCCTAGTAAAACCCAAGCCCACATAATGGTAATAGGACCCATCCCATTCACAACTCCTTAGTAAAACCCAAACCCACATAATGGGAATGGCTCTCACTATTGCCCCTAGTGGCAACATCTTGTATTTAGGATCCATCCCATCCACAACTCCCTAGTAAAACCCAAGTCTACATAATGGTAATAGGACCCATCCCATTCACAACTCCCTAGTAAAACCCAAGTCTACATAATGGGAATAGCTCTCACCATTGCCCCTAGTGACAACATCTTGTATTTAGGACCCATCCCATCCACAACTCCCTAGTAAAACCCAAGTCTACATAATGGTAATAGGACCCATCCCATTCACAACTCAGTAGTAACACCCAAGTTTACATAATGGCAATAGGACCCATCCCATCCACAACTCCCTAGTAAAACCCAAGTCTACATAATGGGAATAGGATCCATCCAGTTCACAACTCCCTAGTAAAACCCAAGTCTACAAAATGGGAATATGACCCATCCCATTCACAACTCCCTAGTAAAACCAAACCCACATAATGGGAATAGGACCCATCCCATCCACAACTCCCTAGTAAAACCCAAGTCTACATAATGGGAATAGGACCCATCACATTCACAACTCCCTAGTAAAACCCAAGTCTACATAATGGGAATAGGACCCATCCCATCCACAACTCCCTAGTAAAACCCAAGTCAACATAATGGGAATAGGACCCATCCCATTCACAACTCCCTAGTAAAACCCAAGTCTACATAATGGGAATAGGACCCATCCCATTCAAAACTCCCTAGTAAAACCCAAGTCTACATAAAGGGAATAGCTCTCACCATTGCCCCTAGTTACAACATCTTGTATTTAGGACCCATCCCATCCACAACTCCCTAGTAAAACCCACGTCTACATAATGGGAATAGCTCTCACCATTGCTCCTAGTTACAACATCTTGTATTTAGGACCCACCCATCCACAACTCCCTAGTAAAACCCAAGTCTATATAATGGTAATAGGACCCATCCCATTCACAACTCCCTAGTAAAACCAAAGTCTACATAATGGGAATAGCTCTCACCATTGCCCCTAGTGACAACATCTTGTATTTAGGACCCATCCCATCCACAACTGCCTAGTAAAACCCAAACCCACATAATGGGAATAGGACCCATCCCATTCACAACTCCCTAGTAACACCCAAGTTTACATAATGGCAATAGCTCTCACCATTGCCCCTAGTGACAACATCTTGTATTTAGGACCCATCCCATCCACAACTGCCTAGTAAAACCCAAACCCACATAATGGGAATAGGACCCATCCCATCCACAACTCCCTAGTAAAACCCAAGTCTACATAATGGTAATAGGACCCATCCCATTCACAACTCAGTAGTAACACCCAAGTTTACATAATGGCAATAGGACCCATCCCATCCACAACTCCCTAGTAAAACCCAAGTCTACATAATGGGAATAGGATCCATCCAGTTCACAACTCCCTAGTAAAACCCAAGTCTACATAATGGGAATATGACCCATCCCATTCACAACTCCCTAGTAAAACCAAACCCACATAATGGGAATAGGACCCATCCCATCCACAACTCCCTAGTAAAACCCAAGTCTACATAATGGGAATAGGACCCATCACATTCACAACTCCCTAGTAAAACCCAAGTCTACATAATGGGAATAGGACCCATCCCATCCACAACTCCCTGGTAAAACCCAAGTCAACATAATGGGAATAGGACCCATCCCATTCACAACTCCCTAGTAAAACCCAAGTCTACATAATGGGAATAGGACCCATCCCATTCAAAACTCCCTAGTAAAACCCAAGTCTACATAAAGGGAATAGCTCTCACCATTGCCCCTAGTTACAACATCTTGTATTTAGGACCCATCCCATCCACAACTCTCTAGTAAAACCCAAGTCTACATAATGGGAATAGCTCTCACCATTGCTCCTAGTTACAACATCTTGTATTTAGGACCCACCCATCCACAACTCCCTAGTAAAACCCAAGTCTATATAATGGTAATAGGACCCATCCCATTCACAACTCCCTAGTAAAACCAAAGTCTACATAATGGGAATAGCTCTCACCATTGCCCCTAGTGACAACATCTTGTATTTAGGACCCATCCCATCCATAACTGCCTAGTAAAACCCAAACCCACATAATGGGAATAGGACCCATCCCATTCACAACTCCCTAGTAAAACCCAAGTCTACATAATGGGAATAGCTCTCACCATTGCCCCTAGTGACAACATCTTGTATTTAGGACCCATCCAATCCACAACTTTCTAGTAAAACCCAAGTCTACATAATGGAAATAGGACCCATCCCATTCACAACTCCCTAGTAAAACCCAAATCTACATAACAGGAATTGCTCTCACCATTGCCCCTAGTGACAACATCTTGTATTTAGGATCCATCCCATTCACAACTCCTTAGTAAAACCCAAACCCACATAATGGGAATAGCTCTCACTATTGCCCCTAGTGGCAACATCTTGTATTTAGGACCCATCCACAACTCCCTAGTAAAACCCAAGTCTACATAATGGGAATATGACCCATCCCATTCACAACTCCCTAGTAAAACCCAAGTCTACATAATGGGAATAGCTCTCACCATTGCCCCTAGTGACAACATCTTGTATTTAGGACACATCCCATCAACAACTCCCTAGTAAAACCGAAGTCTACATAATGGTAATAGGACCCATCCCATTCACAACTCCCTAGTAAAACCCAAGTCTACATAATGGGAATAGGATCCATCCCATTCACAACTCCCTAGTAAAACCCAAGTCTACATAATGGGAATAGGACCCATCCCATTCACAACTCCCTAGTAAAACCCAAACCCACATAATGGGAATAGGACCGATCCCATTCACAACTCCCTAGTAAAACCCAAGTCTACATAATGGGAATAGGACAAATCACATTCACTACTGCCTAGTAAAACCCAAGTCTACATAATGGGAATAGGACCCATCCCATTCACAACTCCCTAGTAAAACCCAAGTCTACATTATGGGAATAGGACCCATCCCATTCACAACTCCCTAGTAAAACCCAAGTCTACATAATGGGAATAGGACCCATCCCATTCACATATCCCTAGTAAAAGCCAAGCCCAAATAATGGGAATAGGACCCATCCCATTCACAACTCCCTAGTAAAACCCAAGTCTATATAATGGTAATAGGACCCATCCCATTCACAACTCCCTAGTAAAACCCAAGTCTACATAATGGTAATAGGATCCATCCCATCCACAACTCCGAAGTAAAATCCAAGTCTACATAATGGGAATAGCTCTCACCATTGCCCCTATTTACAACATCTTGTATTTAGGACCCACCCATCCACAACTCCCTAGGAAAACCCAAGTCTACATAATGGCAATAGGACCCATCCCATTCACAACTACCTAGTAAAACCCAAGTCTACATAATGGGAAAAGCTCTCACCATTGCCACTAGTTACAACATCTTGTATTTAGGACCCATCCCATCCAAAACTCCCTAGTAAAACCCAGGTCTACATAATGGTAATAGGACCCATCCCATTCACAACTCCCTAGTAGAACCCATGTCTATATAATGGTAATAGGACCCATCCCATTCACAACTCCCTAGTAAAACCCAAGTCTACATAATGGGAATAGGACCCATCCCATTCACAACTCCCTAGTAAAACCCAAGTCTACACAATGGGAATAGCTCTCACCATTGCCCCTAGTGACAACATCTTGTATTTAGGACCCATCCCATCCAAAAATCCCTAGTAAAACCCAAGTCTACATAATGGTAATAGGACCCATCCCATTCACAACTCAGTAGTAACACCCAAGTCTACATAATGGTAATAGGACCCATCCCATCCACAACTGCCTAGTAAAACCCAAACCCACGTAATGGGAATAGGACCCATCCCATTCACAACTCCCTAGTAAAACCTAAGTCTACATAATGGTAATAGGATCCATTCCATTCACAACTACCTAGTAAAACCCACGTCTACATAATGGGATTAGGACCCATCCCATTCACAACTCCCTAGTAAAACCCAAGTCTACATAATGGGAAGAGCTCTCACTATTGCCCCTAGTCACAAGATCTTGTATTTAGGACCGATCCCATCCACAACTCCCTAGTAAAAGTCAAGTCGACATAATGGTAATAGGACCCATCCCATTCACAACTCCCTAGTAAAACTCAAGTCTACATAATGGGAATAGCTCTCACCATTGCCCCTAGTGACAACATCTTGTTTTTAGGACCCATCCCATTCACAACTCCCTAGTAAAACCCAAGCCCACATAATGGGAATAGCTCTCACCATTGCCCCTAGTGACAACATCTTGTATTTAGGACACATCCCATCCACAACTCCCTAGTAAAACCCAAGTCTACATAATGGTAATAGGACCCATCCCATTCACAACTCCCTAGTAACACCCAAGTCTACATAATGGTAATAGGACCCATACCATTCACAACTCCCTAGTAAAACCCAAGTCTACATAATGGGAATAGGATTCATCCCATTCACAACTCCCTAGTAAAACCCAAACACACATAATGGGAATAGCTCTCACCATTGCCCTTAGTGACAACATCTTGCGTTTAGGACACATCCCATCCACAACTCCCTAGTAAAACCCAAGTATACATAATGGGAATAGGATCCATCCCATTCACAACTCCCTAGTAAAACCAAAACCCACATAATGGGAATAGCTCTCACCATTGCCCCTAGTGACAACAGCTTGTATTTAGCACCCATCCCATCCACAACTCCCTAGTAAAACCCAAGTCTACATAATGGGAATAGCTCTCACCACTGCTCCTAGTTACAACATCTTGCATTTAGGACCCATCCCATCCACAACTCCCTAGTAAAATACAAGTCTACACAATGGGAATAGGACCCATCCCATTCACAACTCCCTAGTAAAACCCAAGTCTACATAATGGGAATAGCTCTCACCATTGCCCCTAGTGGCAACATCTTGTATTTAGGATCCATCCCATCCACAACTCCCTAGTAAAACCCAAGTCTACATAATGGTAATAGGACCCAACCCATTCTCAACTCCCTAGTAAAACCCAATCCCACATGATGGGAATAGCTCTCACCATTGCCCCTAGTGACAACATCTTGTATTTAGGACCCATCCCATCCACAACTCCCTTGTAAAACCCAAGTCTACATAATGGTAATAGGACCCATCCCATTCACAACTCCCTAGTAAAACCCAAGTCTACATAATGGGAATAGGATCCATCCCATTCACAACTCCCTAGTAAAACCCAAGTCTACATAATGGGAATAGCTCTCACCATTGCTCCTAGTGACAACATCTTGTATTTAGGATCCATCCCATTCACAACTCCCTAGTAAAACCAAACCCACATAATGGGAATAGGACCCATCCCATCCACAACTCCCTAGTAAAACCCAAGTCTACATAATGGGAATAGGACCCATCACATTCACAACTCCCTAGTAAAACCCAAGTCTACATAATGGGAATAGGACCCATCCCATCCACAACTCCCTGGTAAAACCCAAGTCAACATAATGGGAATAGGACCCATCCCATTCACAACTCCCTAGTAAAACCCAAGTCTACATAATGGGAATAGGACCCATCCCATTCAAAACTCCCTAGTAAAACCCAAGTCTACATAAAGGGAATAGCTCTCACCATTGCCCCTAGTTACAACATCTTGTATTTAGGACCCATCCCATCCACAACTCTCTAGTAAAACCCAAGTCTACATAATGGGAATAGCTCTCACCATTGCTCCTAGTTACAACATCTTGTATTTAGGACCCACCCATCCACAACTCCCTAGTAAAACCCAAGTCTATATAATGGTAATAGGACCCATCCCATTCACAACTCCCTAGTAAAACCAAAGTCTACATAATGGGAATAGCTCTCACCATTGCCCCTAGTGACAACATCTTGTATTTAGGACCCATCCCATCCATAACTGCCTAGTAAAACCCAAACCCACATAATGGGAATAGGACCCATCCCATTCACAACTCCCTAGTAAAACCCAAGTCTACATAATGGGAATAGCTCTCACCATTGCCCCTAGTGACAACATCTTGTATTTAGGACCCATCCAATCCACAACTTTCTAGTAAAACCCAAGTCTACATAATGGAAATAGGACCCATCCCATTCACAACTCCCTAGTAAAACCCAAATCTACATAACAGGAATTGCTCTCACCATTGCCCCTAGTGACAACATCTTGTATTTAGGATCCATCCCATTCACAACTCCTTAGTAAAACCCAAACCCACATAATGGGAATAGCTCTCACTATTGCCCCTAGTGGCAACATCTTGTATTTAGGACCCATCCACAACTCCCTAGTAAAACCCAAGTCTACATAATGGGAATATGACCCATCCCATTCACAACTCCCTAGTAAAACCCAAGTCTACATAATGGGAATAGCTCTCACCATTGCCCCTAGTGACAACATCTTGTATTTAGGACACATCCCATCAACAACTCCCTAGTAAAACCGAAGTCTACATAATGGTAATAGGACCCATCCCATTCACAACTCCCTAGTAAAACCCAAGTCTACATAATGGGAATAGGATCCATCCCATTCACAACTCCCTAGTAAAACCCAAGTCTACATAATGGGAATAGGACCCATCCCATTCACAACTCCCTAGTAAAACCCAAACCCACATAATGGGAATAGGACCGATCCCATTCACAACTCCCTAGTAAAACCCAAGTCTACATAATGGGAATAGGACAAATCACATTCACTACTGCCTAGTAAAACCCAAGTCTACATAATGGGAATAGGACCCATCCCATTCACAACTCCCTAGTAAAACCCAAGTCTACATTATGGGAATAGGACCCATCCCATTCACAACTCCCTAGTAAAACCCAAGTCTACATAATGGGAATAGGACCCATCCCATTCACATATCCCTAGTAAAAGCCAAGCCCAAATAATGGGAATAGGACCCATCCCATTCACAACTCCCTAGTAAAACCCAAGTCTATATAATGGTAATAGGACCCATCCCATTCACAACTCCCTAGTAAAACCCAAGTCTACATAATGGTAATAGGATCCATCCCATCCACAACTCCGAAGTAAAATCCAAGTCTACATAATGGGAATAGCTCTCACCATTGCCCCTATTTACAACATCTTGTATTTAGGACCCACCCATCCACAACTCCCTAGGAAAACCCAAGTCTACATAATGGCAATAGGACCCATCCCATTCACAACTACCTAGTAAAACCCAAGTCTACATAATGGGAAAAGCTCTCACCATTGCCACTAGTTACAACATCTTGTATTTAGGACCCATCCCATCCAAAACTCCCTAGTAAAACCCAGGTCTACATAATGGTAATAGGACCCATCCCATTCACAACTCCCTAGTAGAACCCATGTCTATATAATGGTAATAGGACCCATCCCATTCACAACTCCCTAGTAAAACCCAAGTCTACATAATGGGAATAGGACCCATCCCATTCACAACTCCCTAGTAAAACCCAAGTCTACACAATGGGAATAGCTCTCACCATTGCCCCTAGTGACAACATCTTGTATTTAGGACCCATCCCATCCAAAAATCCCTAGTAAAACCCAAGTCTACATAATGGTAATAGGACCCATCCCATTCACAACTCAGTAGTAACACCCAAGTCTACATAATGGTAATAGGACCCATCCCATCCACAACTGCCTAGTAAAACCCAAACCCACGTAATGGGAATAGGACCCATCCCATTCACAACTCCCTAGTAAAACCTAAGTCTACATAATGGTAATAGGATCCATTCCATTCACAACTACCTAGTAAAACCCACGTCTACATAATGGGATTAGGACCCATCCCATTCACAACTCCCTAGTAAAACCCAAGTCTACATAATGGGAAGAGCTCTCACTATTGCCCCTAGTCACAAGATCTTGTATTTAGGACCGATCCCATCCACAACTCCCTAGTAAAAGTCAAGTCGACATAATGGTAATAGGACCCATCCCATTCACAACTCCCTAGTAAAACTCAAGTCTACATAATGGGAATAGCTCTCACCATTGCCCCTAGTGACAACATCTTGTTTTTAGGACCCATCCCATTCACAACTCCCTAGTAAAACCCAAGCCCACATAATGGGAATAGCTCTCACCATTGCCCCTAGTGACAACATCTTGTATTTAGGACACATCCCATCCACAACTCCCTAGTAAAACCCAAGTCTACATAATGGTAATAGGACCCATACCATTCACAACTCCCTAGTAAAACCCAAGTCTACATAATGGGAATAGGATTCATCCCATTCACAACTCCCTAGTAAAACCCAAACACACATAATGGGAATAGCTCTCACCATTGCCCTTAGTGACAACATCTTGCGTTTAGGACACATCCCATCCACAACTCCCTAGTAAAACCCAAGTATACATAATGGGAATAGGATCCATCCCATTCACAACTCCCTAGTAAAACCAAAACCCACATAATGGGAATAGCTCTCACCATTGCCCCTAGTGACAACAGCTTGTATTTAGCACCCATCCCATCCACAACTCCCTAGTAAAACCCAAGTCTACATAATGGGAATAGCTCTCACCACTGCTCCTAGTTACAACATCTTGCATTTAGGACCCATCCCATCCACAACTCCCTAGTAAAATACAAGTCTACACAATGGGAATAGGACCCATCCCATTCACAACTCCCTAGTAAAACCCAAGTCTACATAATGGGAATAGCTCTCACCATTGCCCCTAGTGGCAACATCTTGTATTTAGGATCCATCCCATCCACAACTCCCTAGTAAAACCCAAGTCTACATAATGGTAATAGGACCCAACCCATTCACAACTCCCTAGTAAAACCCAATCCCACATGATGGGAATAGCTCTCACCATTGCCCCTAGTGACAACATCTTGTATTTAGGACCCATCCCATCCACAACTCCCTTGTAAAACCCAAGTCTACATAATGGTAATAGGACCCATCCCATTCACAACTCCCTAGTAAAACCCAAGTCTACATAATGGGAATAGGATCCATCCCATTCACAACTCCCTAGTAAAACCCAAGTCTACATAATGGGAATAGCTCTCACCATTGCTCCTAGTGACAACATCTTGTATTTAGGACCCATCCCATTCACAACTCCCTAGTAAAACCCAAACCCACATAATGGGAAAAGATCTCACCATTGCTCCTAGTTACAACATCTTGTATTTAGGACCCATCCCATCCACAACTCCCTATTAAAACCCAAGTCTACATAATGGGAATAGGACCCATCCCATTCACAACTCCCTAGTAAAACCCAAGTCTACATAATGGGAATAGCTCTCACCATTGCCCCTAGTGGCAACATCTTGTATTTAGGACCCATCCCATCCACAACTCCCCAGTAAAACCCAAGTCTACATAATGGTAATAGGACCCAACCCATTCACAACTCCCTAGTAAAACTAAAACCCACATAATGGGAATAGCTCTCACCATTGCCCCTAGTGACAACATCTTGTATTTAGCACCCATCCCATCCACAACTCCCTAGTAAAACCCAAGTCTACATAATGGGAATAGGACCAATCCCATTCACAACTCCCTAGTAAAACCCAAGCCCACATAATGGGAATATAACCCATCCCATTCACAACTCCCTAGTAAAACCCAAGTCTACATAATGGGATTAGCTCTCACCATTGCTCCTAGTGACAACATCTTGCATTTAGGACCCATCCCATTCACAACTCCCTAGTAAAACCCAAACCCACATAATGGGAAAAGATCTCACCATTGCCCCTAGTGACAACATCTTGTATTTAGGACCCATCCCATCCACAACTCTCTAGTAAAACCCAAGTCTACATAATGGTAATAGGACCCATCCGATTCAAACTCCCTAGTAAAACCAAAGTCTACATAATGGTAATAGGACCCAACCCATTCACAACTCCCTAGTAAAACTAAAACCCACATAATGGGAATAGCTCTCACCATTGCCCCTAGTGACAACATCTTGTATTTAGGACCCATCCCATTCACAACACCCTAGTAAAACCCAAGCCCACATAATGGTATTAGGACCCATCCCATTCACAACTCCTTAGTAAAACCCAAACCCACATAAAGGAAATAGCTCTCACTATTGCCCCTAGTGGCAACATCTTGTATTTAGGACCCATCCCATCCACAACTCCCTAGTAAAACCCAAGTCTACATAATGGTAATAGGACCCAACCCATTCACAACTCCCTAGTAAAACTAAAACCCACATAATGGGAATAGCTCTCAACATTGCCCCTAGTGACAACATCTTGTATTTAGGACCCATCCCATCCACAACTCCCTAGTAAAACTCAAGTTTACATAATGGGAATACCACTCACCATTGCCCCTAGTGACAACATCTTGTATTTAGGACCCATCCCATCCACAACTCCCTAGTAAAACCCAAGCCCCACATAATGGTAATAGGACCCATCCCATTCACAACTCCCTAGTAAAACCCAAGCCCACATAATGTTAATAGCTCTCACCATTGCCCCTAGTGACAACATCTTGTATTTAGGACCCATCCCATCCACAACTCTCTAGTAAAACCCAAGTCTACATAATGGTAATAGGACCCATCCCATTCACAACTCCCTAGTAAAACCCAAGTCTACATGATGGGAATAGCTCTCACCATTGCCCCTAGTGACAACATCTTGTATTTAGGACCCATCCCATTCACAACTCCCTAGTAAAACCCAAGCCCACATAATGGTATTAGGACCCATCCCATTCACAACTCCCTAGTAAAACCCAAGTCTACATAATGGGAATAGCTCTCACCATTGCCCCTAGTGGCAACATCTTGTATTTAGGATCCATCCCATCCACAACTCCCTAGTAAAACCCAAGTCTACATAATGGGAATAGCTCTCACCATTGCCCCTAGTGGCAACATCTTGTATTTAGGATCCATCCCATTCACAAATCCCTAGTAAAACCCAAACCCACATGATGGGAATAGCTCTCACCATTGCCCCTAGTGACAACATCTTGTATTTAGGACCCATCCCATCCACAACTCCCTTGTAAAACCCAAGGCTACATAATGGTAATAGGACCCATCCCATTCACAACTCACTAGTAACACCCAAGTCAAAATAATGGTAATAGGACCCAAACCATTCACAACTCCCTAGAAAAACCCAAGTCTACATAATGGGAATATGACCCATCCCATCCACAACTCCCTAGTAAAACCCAAGTCTACATAATGGGAATAGGACCCATCCCATTCACAACTCCCTAGTAAAACCCAAGTCTACATAATGGGAATAGGACCCATCCCATTCACAACTCCCTAGTAAAAGCCAAGTCTACATAATGGGAATAGGACCCATCCCATTCACATATCCCTAGTAAAACCCAAGCCCAAATAATGGGAATAGGACCCATCCCATTCACAACTCCCTAGTAAAACCCAAGTCTATATAATGGTAATAGGACCCATCCCATTCACAACTCCCTAGTAAAACCCAAGTCTACATAATGGTAATAGGATCCATCCCATCCACAACTCCGAAGTAAAATCCAAGTCTACATAATGGGAATAGCTCTCACCATTGCCCCTTGTTACAACATCTTGTATTTAGGACCCACCCATCCACAACTCCCTAGTAAAACCCAAGTCTACATAATGGTAATAGGACCCATCCCATTCACAACTCCCTAGTAAAACCCAAGTCTAAATAATGGGAAAAGCTCTCACCATTGCCACTAGTTACAACATCTTGTATTTAGGACCCATCCCATCCAAAACTCCCTAGTAAAACCCAAGTCTACATAATGGTAATAGGACCCATCCCATTCACAACTCCCTAGTAGAACCCAAGTCTATATAATGGAAATAGGACCCATCCCATTCACAACTCCCTAGTAAAACCCAAGTCTACATAATGGGAATAGGATCCATCCCATTCACAACTCCCTAGTAAAACCCAAGTCTACACAATGGGAATAGCTCTCACCATTGCCCCTAGTGACAACATCTTGTATTTAGGACTCATCCCATCCAAAAATCCCTAGTAAAACCCAAGTCTACATAATGGTAATAGGACCCATCCCATTCACAACTCAGTAGTAACACCCAAGTCTACATAATGGTAATAGGACCCATCCCATCCACAACTGCCTAGTAAAACCCAAACCCACGTAATGGGAATAGGACCCATCCCATTCACAACTCCCTAGTAAAACCTAAGTCTACATAATGGTAATAGGACCCATTCCATTCACAACTACCTAGTAAAACCCACGTCTACATAATGGGATTAGGACCCATCCCATTCACAACTCCCTAGTAAAACCCAAGTCTACATAATGGGAATAGCTCTCACTATTGCCCCTAGTCACAAGATCTTGTATTTAGGACCCATCCCATCCACAACTCCCTAGTAAAAGTCAAGTCGACATAATGGTAATAGGACCCATCCCATTCACAACTCCCTAGTAAAACCCAAGTCTACATAATGGGAATAGCTCTCACCATTGCCCCTAGTGACAACATCTTGTATTTAGGACCCATCCCATTCACAACTCACTAGTAAAACCCAAGCCCACATAATGGGAATAGCTCTCACCATTGCCCCTAGTGACAACATCTTGTATTTAGGACCCAACCCATCCACAACTCCCTAGTAAAACTCAAGTCTACATAATGGTAATAGGACCCATCCCATTCACAACTCCCTAGTAACACACAAGTCTACATAATGGTAATAGGACCCATACCATTCACAACTCCCTAGTAAAACCCAAGTCTACATAATGGGAATAGGATTCATCCCATTCACAACTCCCTAGTAAAACCCAAACACACATAATGGGAATAGCTCTCACCATTGCCCTTAGTGACAACATCTTGCGTTTAGGACACACCCCATCCACAACTCCCTAGTAAAACCCAAGTATACATAATGGGAATAGGATCCATCCCATTCACAACTCCCTAGTAAAACCAAAACCCACATAATGGGAATAGCTCTCACCATTGCCCCTAGTGACAACAGCTTGTATTTAGCACCCATCCCATCCACAACTCGCTAGTAAAACCCAAGTCTACATAATGGGAATAGGACCAATCCCATTCACAACTCCCTAGTAAAACCCAAGCCCACATAATGGGAATATAACCCATCCCATTCACAACTCCCTAGTAAAACCCAAGTCTACATAATGGGATTAGCTCTCACCATTGCTCCTAGTGACAACATCTTGCATTTAGGACCCATCCCATTCACAACTCCCTAGTACAACCCAAACCCACATAATGGGAATAGCTCTCACCACTGCTCCTAGTTACAACATCTTGCATTTAGGACCCATCCCATCCACAACTCCCTAGTAAAATCCAAGTCTACACAATGGGAATAGGACCCATCCCATTCACAACTCCCTAGTAAAACCCAAGTCTACATAATGGGAATAGCTCTCACCATTGCCCCTAGTGGCAACATCTTGTATTTAGGATCCATCCCATCCACAACTCCCTAGTAAAACCCAAGTCTACATAATGGTAATAGGACCCAACCCATTCACAACTCCCTAGTAAAACCCAATCCCACATGATGGGAATAGCTCTCACCATTGCCCCTAGTGACAACATCTTGTATTTAGGACCCATCCCATCCACAACTCCCTTGTAAAACCCAAGTCTACATAATGGTAATAGGACCCATCCCATTCACAACTCCCTAGTAACACCCAAGTCAACATAATGGTAATAGGACCCATACCATTCACAACTCCCTAGTAAAACCCAAGTCTACATAATGGGAATAGGATCCATCCCATTCACAACTCCCTAGTAAAACCCAAGTCTACATAATGGGAATAGCTCTCACCATTGCTCCTAGTGACAACATCTTGTATTTAGGACCCATCCCATTCACAACTCCCTAGTAAAACCCAAACCCACATAATGGGAAAAGATGTCACCATTGCTCCTAGTTACAACATCTTGTATTTAGGACCCATCCCATCCACAACTCCCTATTAAAACCCAAGTCTACATAATGGGAATAGGACCCAACCCATTCACAACTCCCTAGTAAAACCCAAACCCACATGATGGGAATAGCTCTCACCATTGCCCCTAGTGACAACATCTTGTATTTAGGACCCATCCCATCCACAACTCCCTTGTAAAACCCAAGGCTACATAATGGTAATAGGACCCATCCCATTCACAACTCACTAGTAACACCCAAGTCAACATAATGGTAATAGGACCCATACCATTCACAACTCCCTAGTAAAACCAAAGTCTACATAATGGGAATAGGATCCATCCCATTCACAACTCCCTAGTAAAACCCAAGTCTACATAATGGGAATAGCTCTCACCATTGCCCCTAGTGACAACATCTTGTATTTAGGACCCATCCCATCCACAACTCTCTAGTAAAACCCAAGTCTACATAATGGTAATAGGACCCATCCGATTCACAACTCCCTAGTAAAACCCAAGTCTACATAATGGTAATAGGACCCAACCCATTCACAACTCCCTAGTAAAACTAAAACCCACATAATGGGAATAGCTCTCACCATTGCCCCTAGTGACAACATCTTGTATTTAGGACCCATCCCATTCACAACTCCCTAGTAAAACCCAAGCCCACATAATGGTATTAGGACCCATCCCATTCACAACTCCTTAGTAAAACCCAAACCCACATAAAGGAAATAGCTCTCACTATTGCCCCTAGTGGCAACATCTTGTATTTAGGACCCATCCCATCCACAACTCCCTAGTAAAACCCAAGTCTACATAATGGTAATAGGACCCAACCCATTCACAACTCCCTAGTAAAACTAAAACCCACATAATGGGAATAGCTCTCACCATTGCCCCTAGTGACAACATCTTGTATTTAGGACCCATCCCATCCACAACTCCCTAGTAAAACCCAAGCCCCACATAATGGTAATAGGACCCATCCCATTCACAACTCCCTAGTAAAACCCAAGCCCACATAATGTTAATAGCTCTCACCATTGCCCCTAGTGACAACATCTTGTATTTAGGACCCATCCCATCCACAACTCTCTAGTAAAACCCAAGTCTACATAATGGTAATAGGACCCATCCCATTCACAACTCCCTAGTAAAACCCAAGTCTACATAATGGGAATAGCTCTCACCATTGCCCCTAGTGACAACATCTTGTATTTAGGACCCATCCCATTCACAACTCCCTAGTAAAACCCAAGCCCAAATAATGGTATTAGGACCCATCCCATTCACAACTCCCTAGTAAAACCCAAGTCTACATAATGGGAATAGCTCTCACCATTTCCCCTAGTGGCAACATCTTGTATTTAGGATCCATCCCATCCACAACTCCCTAGTAAAACCCAAGTCTACATAATGGTAATAGGACCCAACCCATTCACAACTCCCTAGTAAAACCCAAACCCACATGATGGGAATAGCTCTCACCATTGCCCCTAGTGACAACATCTTGTATTTAGGACCCATCCCATCCACAACTCCCTTGTAAAACCCAAGGCTACATAATGGTAATAGGACCCATCCCATTCACAACTCACTAGTAACACCCAAGTCAACATAATGGTAATAGGACCCATACCATTCACAACTCCCTAGTAAAACCAAAGTCTACATAATGGGAATAGGATCCATCCCATTCACAACTCCCTAGTAAAACCCAAGTCTACATAATGGGAATAGCTCTCACCATTGCCCCTAGTGACAACATCTTGTATTTAGGACCCATCCCATCCACAACTCTCTAGTAAAACCCAAGTCTACATAATGGTAATAGGACCCATCCGATTCACAACTCCCTAGTAAAACCCAAGTCTACATAATGGTAATAGGACCCAACCCATTCACAACTCCCTAGTAAAACTAAAACCCACATAATGGGAATAGCTCTCACCATTGCCCCTAGTGACAACATCTTGTATTTAGGACCCATCCCATTCACAACTCCCTATTAAAACCCAAGCCCACATAATGGTATTAGGACCCATCCCATTCACAACTCCTTAGTAAAACCCAAACCCACATAAAGGAAATAGCTCTCACTATTGCCCCTAGTGGCAACATCTTGTATTTAGGACCCATCCCATCCACAACTCCCTAGTAAAACCCAAGTCTACATAATGGTAATAGGACCCAACCCATTCACAACTCCCTAGTAAAACTAAAACCCACATAATGGGAATAGCTCTCACCATTGCCCCTAGTGACAACATCTTGTATTTAGGACCCATCCCATCCACAACTCCCTAGTAAAACCCAAGCCCCACATAATGGTAATAGGACCCATCCCATTCACAACTCCCTAGTAAAACCCAAGCCCACATAATGTTAATAGCTCTCACCATTGCCCCTAGTGACAACATCTTGTATTTAGGACCCATCCCATCCACAACTCTCTAGTAAAACCCAAGTCTACATAATGGTAATAGGACCCATCCCATTCACAACTCCCTAGTAAAACCCAAGTCTACATAATGGGAATAGCTCTCACCATTGCCCCTAGTGACAACATCTTGTATTTAGGACCCATCCCATTCACAACTCCCTAGTAAAACCCAAGCCCACATAATGGTATTAGGACCCATCCCATTCACAACTCCCTAGTAAAACCCAAGTCTACATAATGGGAATAGTTCTCACCATTGCCCCTAGTGGCAACATCTTGTATTTAGGATCCATCCCATCCACAACTCCCTAGTAAAACCCAAGTCTACATAATGGTAATAGGACCCAACCCATTCACAACTCCCTAGTAAAACCCAAACCCACATGATGGGAATAGCTCTCACCATTGCCCCTAGTGACAACATCTAGGACCCTCCCACCACTTGCTACATAATGGGAAAAGCATTGCCCCTAGTGACAACATCTTGTATTTAGGACCCATCCCATCCACAACTCTCTAGTAAAACCCAAGTCTACATAATGGTAATAGGACCCATCCCATTCACAACTCCCTAGTAAAACCCAAGTCTACATAATGGTAATAGGACACAACCCATTCACAACTCCCTAGTAAAACTAAAACCCACATAATGGGAATAGCTCTCACCATTGCCCCTAGTGACAACATCTTGTATTTAGGACCCATCCCATTCACAACTCCCTAGTAAAACCCAAGCCCACATAATGGTATTAGGACCCATCCCATTCACAACTCCTTAGTAAAACCCAAACCCACATAATGGAAATAGCTCTCACTATTGCCCCTAGTGGCAACATCTTGTATTTAGGACCCATCCCATCCACAACTCCCTAGTAAAACCCAAGTCTACATAATGGTAATAGGACCCATCCCATTCACAACTCCCTAGTAACACCCAAGTCTACATAATGGTAATAGGACCCATACCATTCACAACTCCCTAGTAAAACCCAAGTCTACATAATGGGAATAGGATCCATCCCATTCACAACTCCCTAGTAAAACCCAAACCCACATAATGGGAATAGCTCTCACTATTCCCCCTAGTGGTAACATCTTGTATTTAGGACCCATCCCATTCACAACTCCCTAGTAAAACCCAAGTCTACATAATGGGAATAGCTCTCACCATTGCCCCTAGTGACAACATCTTGTATTTAGGACCCATCCCATCCACAACTCTCTAGTAAAACCCAAGTCTACATGATGGTAATAGGACCCATTCCATTCACAACTCCCTAGTAAAACCCAAGTCTACATAATGGTAATAGGACCCATCCCATCCACAACTCTCTAGTAAAACCCAAGTCTACATAATGGGAATAGCTCTCACTATTGCCCCTAGTGGCAACATCTTGCATTTAGGACCCATCCCATTCACAACTCCCTAGTAAAACCAAAGTCTACATAATGGTAATAGGACCCATCCAATTCACAACTGCCTAGTAAAACCCAAACCCACATAATGGGAATAGCTCTCACCATTGCTCCTAGTGACAACATCTTGTATTTAGGACCCACCCATCCACAACTCCCTAGTAAAACCCAAACCCACATAATGGGAATAGGACCCATCCCATCCACAACTCCCTAGTAAAACCCAAGTCTACAAAATGGTAATAGGACCCATCCCATCCACAACTCCCTAGTAAAACCGAAGTCTACATAATGGTAATAGGACCCATCCCATCCACAACTCCCTAGTAAAACCCAAGCCCACATAATGGGAATAGCTCTCACCATTGCCCCTAGTGACAACATCTTGTATTTAGGACCCACCCATCCACAACTCCCTAGTAAAACCCAAGTCTACATAATGGTAATAGGACCCATTCCATTCACAACTCCCTAGTAAAACCCAAGTCTACATAATGGTAATAGGACCCATCCCATCCACAACTCCCTAGTAAAACCCAAGTCTACATAATGGTAATAGGACCCATCCCATCCACAACTCCCTAGTAAAACCCAAGCCCACATAATGGGAATAGCTCTCACCATTGCCCCTAGTGACGACACCTTGTATTTAGGACCCATCCCCTCCACAACTGCCTAGTAAAACCCAAGCCCACATAATGGGAATAGCTCTCACCATTGCCCCTAGTGACGACGTCTTGTATTTCGTCACACAATTTGGACTCAGTTAAGTTAAGGATTAAGGTTAGGGATACAGAAACGTCAGGCATTCACTCCAATTGGTTAACAATTTAGGCATGCATTCCAATTGGCTAAATTAAGGGTTATGGTTTAGGATAGGATTGATTTGCATTCATTCCGATTGGTTAAATTTAAGGATAGAGTTTTTTTTAATGGAATGAAACAGAAAAGTCCAAGGTTAAGCTTAGTAATGACATAAGATTCACTTTGTTAACTCATTGTGGACGGACGGCACAGTGGTCTAAGCAGTGAACTCCTGCTCCATAAGCTGTGAGTTGAATCCCAGCTCTGGGTGTTCTTTTTGAGTCACTACTCATGTCGCATACAACGGTGCTGCTAGCATTCCTGGGTGTCTTAGCACTTTGTCCTCACGCTTATGTCTATTCAGAGCTATTCTACTCGTCCTGGCTAGCCTAGGACAAGTAGAGGGATCACAAACACACTCACAGGGGCAAAAATACCAAATATGTACACAATAGTCTAATGTATGTGTGTGGACAAAGAGGGAGGGGAGGTTGAACTTCTTCCTCAACATTCCAGAGTTTGAGAGGGTAAAAAGGGGAGGTTGAACTTCTTCCTCAACGTGCCAGAGTTTGAGAGGGTAAAAAGGGGAGGTTGAACTTCTTCCTCAACATTCCAGAGTTTGAGAGGGTAAAAAGGGGATGTTAAACTTCTTCCTCAACATTCCAGAGTTTGAGAGGGTAAAAAGGGGATGTTAAACTTCTTCCTCAACATCCCAGAGTTTGAGAGGGTAAAAAGGGGAGGTTAAACTTCTTCCTCAACATCCCAGAGTTTGAGAGGGTAAAAAGGGGAGGTTAAACTTCTTCCTCAACATCCCAGAGTTTGAGAGGGTAAAAAGGGGAGGTTAAACTTCTTCCTCAACATCCCAGAGTTTGACAGGGTAAAAAGGGGAGGTTAAACTTCTTCCTCAACGTGCCAGAGTTTGAGAGGGTAAAAAGGGGATGTTGAACTTCCTTTTCAACGTGCCAGAGTTTGAGAGGGTAAAAAGGGGATGTTGAACTTCTTCCTCAACGTGCCAGAGTTTGAGAGGGTAAAAAGGGGAGGTTGAACTTCTTCCTCAACGTGCCAGAGTTTGAGAGGGTAAAAAGAGGAGGTTAAACTTCTTCCTCAACATCCCAGAGTTTGAGAGGGTAAAAAGGGGAGGTTGAACTTCTTCCACAACGTGCCAGAGTTTGAGAGGGTAAAAAGGGGAGGTTGAACTTCTTCCTCAACGTGCCAGAGTTTGAGAGGGTAAAAAGGGGATGTTGAACTTCTTCAACGTGCCAGAGTTTGAGAGGGTAAAAAGGGGATGTTGAACTTCTTCTTCAACGTGCCAGAGTTTGAGAGGGTAAAAAGGGGATGTTGAACTTCTTCAACGTGCCAGAGTTTGAGAGGGTAAAAAGGGGATGTTGAACTTCTTCCTCAGCGTGCCAGAGTTTGTAAAAAGTAATTTCAGTGGAGAAGGGGAGTGATACACTAAAGCAGTTCAAGAATTCAGAGGCAATTTAAAAAGCTGTGTGGGAGAGGGGAATGAAAAACATGCTGGGTAAGAAAAGGAGGGAGGATGGAAAGTAAAAGAGGTTGTTATTCTCTCTCCCTCTCTTTCTTTCTCTCTCTCTGTTGTTTTTAGGGACTGGCAGGGCCACAACCTCCAAGGAGATATGAAGAGAGGAATGGAGGGAGGAGGGAGGGTAGGAATAAATCAAACAGAGCCTGAAGGCTGGAGAGGAGGGAAGGAGGCAGAAAGAGGACAAGAGAGAAGAGAGGAGGGTAGAGAAAATATGGTGGTGATGATGGTAGTGGTGGGGAGGGTGGGAGGGCGAGTGAGTGTAGGTGGGTGGATGGGTTGAGGGGGGTGGGGAGTAGTCATATTGTGTATGTGTTTGGGGAGGGGAAGGAGAGGAGAGGTGGATGGCGAGTGGGTGGATGATTGGGGGGAGAGTTGGAGGGGTGCAGCGGGTGTATGAGTGAGTGTGGGTGGGTGGATGAAAAACGGGAAGAGGTGGACGGTGGAGAGAGGTGACTGGGGGGGTTAGTGAGTGTGGGAGGGGTAAGTTTGGAATGGGGAGAGGTGAAGGAGTATATGAGTGACTGAGTGAGTGATTAAGGGGGAGGGGGTACATTGGGGTAGGTATGGAGGGAGAGGAGGGAGGGAGGGGGTGAGGAGGAGAGGGAGTAGGTTTGCAGGGCTCAAGGTAATCTTGGGAGTTAATGCAGCTTAGCAGAACAGGACTGAGCAGAGAGAGAGAGAGAGAGAGAGAGAGAGAGAGAGAGAGAGAGAGAGAGAGAGAGAGAGAGAGAGAGAGAGAGAGAGAGAGAGAGAGAGAGAGAGAGAGAGAGAGAGAGAGAGAGAGAGAGAGAGAGAGAGAGAGAGAGAGAGAGAGAGAGAGAGAGAGAGAGAGAGAGAGAGAGAGAGAGAGAGAGAGAGAGAGAGAGAGAGAGAGAGAGAGAGAGAGGGGAATGCGAGAGAGAGTTGAAAGAGAAAACAAGACTGATGGGGAAAAGAAAGCCCCACAGGGTGTAATAGAATAAAATCTAGAGAAAAGGGAGAGAAAGTAGGATGAAGGGAGAGCTGGACAGAAGGAGAGCAGAGTAGCGAGGGATATGGGAAGGGTGGAAGAGAGTAGAAGGGAGAGCAGAATATCAGAAGGTAGAGAGAGTGAGTAGAATTTGAGAGCGCGATAACGATAGCAGAAGGCAGAGCAAGAGTCAGTGGGGACTAGGGTAAGGAGAGTGAGATAGAGAGTGAGAAAGACAGAGGGATAGGGGAGAGGATGATAGGGGAAGGGAGAGAGTGAGCGAGTAGGAGGTAAAGGAGAGAGGGAGCGGGGGAGAGGAGAAAGATCAATGTAGGGTGGGGAAGGGAAGCAGACACGCACGGCTTTGTCCTGAAAGCACAAGGAGAAAGAGAGAAAGAGAGATACTTAAACTCTTTAACATCATCCTCAGCTCTGGCATCTTCCCCAATATTTGGAACCAAGGACTGATCACCCAAATCCACAAAAGTGGAGACAAATTTGACCGCATATAACTACCGTGGTATATGCGTCAACAGCAACCTTAATCCTCTGCATTATCATTAACAGCAGACTTTCCTGAGTGAAAACAATGTACTGAGCAAATATCAAATTGGCTTTTTACCAAATTTCAGTACGACAGATCGCGTATTTACCCTGCACACCCTAATTGACAAACAAACAAACAATCCAAAACAAAGGCAAAGTCTTCTCATGCTTTCTTGATTTTAAAAAAAAGCTTTTGAGGGTCTGCTATACAAATTGATGGAAAAACATATAAAATACATGTACACAAACAACAAGTGTGCAGTTAAAACTGGGAAAAAACACATTTATTTCTACAGGGTCGTGGGGTGAGACAGGGATGCAGCTTGAGCCTCACACCTATCAACACACACAGTACCAGTCAAAAGTGTGCAGTTAAAACTGAAAAAAAATACATTTATTTCTACAGGGTCGTGGGGTGAGACAGGGATGCAGCTTGAGCCCCAAACCTATCAACTTACACAGTACCAGTCAAAAGTTTGGACCTACTCACTCAAGGGTTTTTCTTTATTTTTACTATTTTCTACATTGTAGAATAATAGTGAAGCCGTCAACTGTGAAATAACACATATGGAATCATTTAGTAACCAAAAAAGTGTTAAACAAATCAAATTATATTTCTAAATATATTTTAGATTTGATATTTTTCAAAGCAGCCACCCTTTGCCTTGATGACAGCTTTGCACACACTTGGCATTCTCTCAACCAGCTTTATGAGGAATGCTTTTCCAACAGTCTTGAAGGAGTTCCCATATATGCTGAGCACTTGTTGGCTGCTTTTCCTTCACTCTGCTGTCCAACTCATCCCAAACCATCTCAAATGGTTTGAGGTCGGGTGATCACTGCGGCAAGGTAATCTGATGCAGCAGTCCATCACCCTCCTTCTTGGTAAAAATAGATCTTACACAGCCTGGAGGTGTGTTGGGTCATTGTCCTGCTGAAAACAAATGATAGTCCACAAAAAGCCCAAACCAGATGGGATGGCGTATCGCTGCAGAACGCTGTGGTAGCCATTCTGGTTAAGTGTGACTTGAATTCTAAATAAATCACAGACAGTATCACCAGCAAAGCACTTCCACACCATCACACCATCCTCCTTCATGCTTCACGGTGGGAATCACACATGCAGAAATCATCCGTTCACGTACTCTGGGTCTCACAAAGACACGGCTGTTGGAACCAAAAATCTCAAATTTGGACTCATCTGACCAAAGGACACATTTCCACCGGTCTAATGTCCATTGCTCATGTTTCTTGGCCCAAGCAAGTCTCTTCTTATTATTGGTGTCCTTTAGTAGTGGTTTCTTTGCAACAATTCGACCTTGAAGGTCTGATTCACGCAGGCTCCTCTGAACAGTTGATGTTGAGATGTGTCTGTTACTTGAACTCTGTGAAGCATTTATTTGGGCTGCAATTTCTGAGACTGGTAACTCTAATGAACTTATCCTCTGCAGCAGCGGTAACTATGGGTCTTCCTTTCTTGTGGCGGTCCCCACGAGAGCCAGTTTCATCATAGCGCTTGATGACCATATTAGACATATTTCCCTCAGATTACACAGACCCACAAGGAATTCCAAAACAAATCCAATTTTGATAAACTCCCATATATACTGGGTGAAATACCACAGTGTGCCATCACAGCAGCAATAAAAGGGCAACCAGTGAAGAACAAACCTATGTTTATGTTGATTTATTTTCCCTTTTGTACTTGAACTATTTGCACATCATTATAACACTGTACATAGCCATAATATAACATTCTAAATGTCTCGCTTCCTTTGAAACTTTTGAGTGTAATGTTTACTGTACATTTTGTATTGTTTATTTCACTTTTCTTTATTATCTATTTCACTGGCTTTGGCCATGTTAACATGTGTTTTCCATGCCAATAAAGCCCCTTGAATTGAATTGAACTGAGAGAGAGACAGAGTGAGTGAGAAAGGGAGTGGTGCCACAAGTTTACAGCTACTACTACGGCCAACTCGCCCATGTGACAGACAGTGCTGAGTGTTCTCTTGTTCTGACACAGCAGAGTGTCTGCCAGGTCTGAGCGAGGTGGTCGGGTGTCTGAGACAGCTCCTCAAATGGGAGGGAATAAGTGTTGTACCTTGTATCGTCTCTCTGTGCTCAGCTCTCCAGTCTCCTAACTCTAGTGCTGCTGCCTGTATGCCTCCTGTAGCCGTGGCAATATTTCCTCTAACAGCTGACCTGGAAGACGACTCAGCATGGTAGTACAGTATACAGAGGAAGACATAGAGACGGGAAGGAAGAGAAAGAGGGAGAGCAGAGAGAGAGACAGGAGAAGCAGATGGTAGAGATTGGGTTGTAGTTGAGTGTTCGGGGTCAAGTCCTGGTCAAGACCTATTACTCTAAAATCAGGCCAAGCTACAGTAGAGCTATCTTACCATCAGTTTAGTAGGGGTGGATCAGTGGAGATCTCTAGGTGTTGGAGCTAAGGTGAGAATAGAGAGACGGATAGAGAGAGCGATAGAGAAGGAAAGAATGAGAATAGAGAGACAGAGAGAGGGAGCGATAGAGAAGGAAAGAATGAGAATAGAGAGACGGAGAGAGGGAGAAAGGGGAGAGGGATGTGAGATGCTCCTCTGCTTTTTTTCTCCTCCTGTCAAATGAAAGTAGGACCATTGATATGAATTGCTTTTGATCAAATCAGCAGAAGCTGTGCAAATGAAATAGGTCTCCCCCTGTTCTCCCCTAGGAGCCAGTGGACAGAGCCTGTCACAGGCCCCTGCGCTTATTCAAGGCTACAAACGTGTCATTTCCTGTTTCCGCTGAGAAGGGGAAGAGCTCAGGCCCTAAATGGAGTGAGGGTGTCATGTATTGTCATATTATGTCTTGTTCCTGTTCTTTCTCTTCACTCCGTCTCCCTCTGCTGGTCGTATTAGTTACCTTCTCTTCCTCTCCTTCCCCCAGCTGTTCCTCATCTTCTCTAACTACCTCGTTCACCCTTTTCCCACCTGTTCCCTTTTTCCCTCTGATTAGGTCTCTATTTCTCTCTCTGTTCCTGCTTCTGTCTTTGTCAGATTCTCGTTTGAGTTTCTCATGCCAGAACCAAACTATCGTCTCGTTTGCTTCACCCTTGTCCCGTCCTGTCGGAATCTGCCTGTTCATCTGATGCTACGTGTGATCAGGTACCTCTGTCCTCTACGACCCGCGCCTACCCAGAGGGACCAGCAGTCTGTCGCCGCTAACCCAGCTATTCTCCTCTGCTACTAAGAAGGGGGACTCTTCTGTGAATATCAGAAGGACTTTATGATTCATTTGTCGCCCTCTCTGCGGGTTGTCTATTTTGCCATTATATACATCTGAAGAGGATCTATGTCTTCCCTGTGTTTTGACATTAAAGGACTCTGTTTTTGTTAAACCGCTTTTGGGTCCTCACTCACGTGCATAACAGAAGAATCTGACCAAGAATGGACCCAGCGACTTCGGATCCTCTCCACTCAGCCGTCGAGATCCAGGGAGCGATGCTAGGCAGACACGAGCAGGAATTGTCTGCTGCTCGACATGCCGTTGAGACCCTGGCCGCCCAAGTCTCCGACCTCACAGAACAGATTCACCATCTCCGCCTCGATCCACCGGCCACTTCCAGGGCTTTCGAATCTCCGGAGCCCAGAATCAATAACCCGCCGTGTTACTCTGGGGAGCCCACTGACTGCCGCTCGTTCCTCACCCAGTGTGATATTGTGTTTTCTCTCCAGCCCAACACTTACTCCAGGAGCACAGCTCGTATCGCCTACGTCATATCTCTCTTTACTGGACTGGCTCGTGAGTGGGGCACGGCAATCTGGGAGGCGAGGGCTGAGTGTACTAACCAGTATCAGGACTTTAAGGAGGAGATGATACGGGTTTTTGATCGTTCTGTTTTTGGGGAGGAAGCTTCCAGGGTCCTGTCTTCCCTATGTCAAGGTAATCGATCCATAACAGATTACTCTATTGAGTTTCGCACTCTTGCTGCCTCCAGTGACTGGAACGAGCCGGCTTTGCTCGCTCGTTTTCTGGAGGGTCTCCGCGCGGAGGTAAAGGATGAGATTCTCTCCCGGGAGGTTCCTTCCAGCGTGGATTCCTTGATTGAACTCGCTATTCGCATAGAGCGACGGGTTGATCTTCGTCACCGAGCTCATCGAAAGGAGCTCGCGTTCTCCGTTGCCCCCCTCTCCGCATCACTACCATCTTCCTCCGCCGGCTCGGGTGCTGAGCCTATGCAGCTGGGGGGTATCCGCATCTCGACTAAGGAGAGGGAACGGAGAATCACCAACCGCCTCTGTCTCTATTGCGGTTCCGCTGGTCATTTTGTCACTTCATGTCCAGTAAAAGCCAGAGCTCATCAGTAAGCGGAGGGCTACTGGTGAGCGCTACTACTCTGGTCTCTCCTTCAAGATCCTGCACTACCTTGTCGGTCCATCTACGCTGGACCGGTTCGTCAGCTTCCTGCAGTGCCTTGATAGACTCTGGGGCGGAGGGCTGTTTTATGGACGAGACCTGGGCTCGGGAACATGACATTCCTCTCAGACAGTTAAGGGAGCCCACGGCCTTGTTCGCTTTGGATGGTAGTTCTCTCCCCAGGATTCAGCGTGAGACGCTACCTTTAACCCTCACTGTCTCTGGTAATCATAGCGAAACCCTTTCTTTTTTAATTTTTCGTTCACCTTTTACACCTGTTGTTTTGGACCATCCCTGGCTAGTTTGTCATAATCCTTCTATTAATTGGTCTAGTAATTCTATCCTCTCCTGGAACGTCTCTTGTCATGTGAAATGTTTAATGTCTGCTATCCCTCCTGTTTCCTCTGTCTCTTCTTCACAGGAGGAGCCTGGTGATTTGACGGGGGTGCCGGAGGAATATCACGATCTGCGCACGGTGTTCAGTCGGTCCAGGGCCACCTCTCTTCCTCCGCACCGGTCGTATGATTGTAGTATTGATCTCCTTCCGGGAACCACTCCCCCCTGGGGTAGACTATACTCTCTGTCGGCTCCCGAACGTAAGGCTCTCGAAGATTATTTGTCTGTAGCTCTTGACGCCGGTACCATAGTCCCCTCCTCCTCTCCCGCCGGAGCGGGGGTTTTTTTTGTTAAGAAGAAGGACGGGTCCCTGCGCCCCTGCATAGATTATCGAGGGCTGAATGACATAACAGTGAAGAATCGTTATCCGCTCCCTCTTATGTCTTCAGCCTTCGAGATCCTGCAGGGAGCCAGGTTTTTCACTAAGTTGGACCTTCGTAACGCTTACCATCTCGTGCGCATCAGGGAGGGGGACGAGTGGAAAACGGCGTTTAACACTCCGTTAGGGCACTTTGAATACCGGGTTCTTCCTTTCGGCCTCGCTAACGCTCCAGCTGTCTTTCAGGCATTAGTCAATGACGTCCTGAGAGACTTGCTGAACATCTTTGTTTTCGTTTACCTTGACGATATCCTGATTTTTTTCACCGTCACTCCAGATTCATGTTCAGCACGTTCGACGTGTCCTCCAGCGCCTTTTAGAGAATTATCTTTTTGTGAAGGCTGAGAAGTGCACTTTTCATGCCTCCTCCGTCACATTTCTCGGTTCTGTTATTTCCGCTGAAGGCATTAAGATGGATCCCGCTAAGGTCCAAGCTGTCATTGATTGGCCCGTTCCTAAGTCACGCGTCGAGCTGCAGCGCTTTCTCGGCTTCGCGAATTTCTATCGTCGTTTCATCCGTAATTTCGGTCAGGTGGCAGCTCCTCTCACAGCCCTTACTTCTGTCAAGACGTGCTTTAAGTGGTCCGTTTCCGCCCAGGGAGCTTTTGATCTCCTCAAGAATCGTTTTACATCCGCACCTATCCTTGTTACACCTGACGTCTCTAGACAGTTCGTTGTCGAGGTTGACGCGTCAGAGGTGGGCGTGGGAGCCATTCTTTCTCAGCGCTCCCTCTCTGACGACAAGGTCCACCCTTGCGCGTATTTTTCTCATCGCCTGTCGCCGTCGGAACGTAACTATGATGTGGGAAACCGCGAACTGCTCGCCATCCGCTTAGCCCTAGGCGAATGGCGACAGTGGTTGGAGGGGGCGACCGTTCCTTTTGTCGTTTGGACTGACCATAGGAACCTTGAGTACATCCGTTCTGCCAAACGACTTAATGCGCGTCAGGCTCGTTGGGCGCTGTTTTTCGCTCGTTTCGAGTTCGTAATTTCTTATCGTCCGGGCTCTAAGAACACCAAGCCTGATGCTTTATCTCGTCTCTTCAGTAGCCTCCACTGACCCCGAGGGGATTCTCCCTGAGGGGCGTGTTGTCGGGTTGACTGTTTGGGGAATTGAGAGGCAGGTAAAGCAAGCACTCACTCACACTCCGTCGCCGCGCGCTTGTCCTAGGAACCTTCTTTTCGTTCCCGTTCCTACTCGTCTGGCCGTTCTTCAGTGGGCTCACTCTGCCAAGTTAGCCGGCCACCCCGGCGTTCAGGGTACGCTTGCTTCCATTCGCCAGCGTTTTTGGTGGCCCACTCGGGAGCATGACACGCGTCGTTTCGTGGCTGCTTGTTCGGTCTGCGCGCAGACTAAGTCCGGTAACTCCCCTCCTGCCGGCCGTCTCAGACCACTTCCCATTCCCTCTCGACCGTGGTCTCACATCGCCTTAGATTTTATCA
This sequence comes from Oncorhynchus clarkii lewisi, assembly GCF_045791955.1. NCBI lineage: Eukaryota > Metazoa > Chordata > Actinopteri > Salmoniformes > Salmonidae > Oncorhynchus > Oncorhynchus clarkii. The sequence continues at coordinate 37,283,593 of NC_092166.1, read as the reverse complement.
CCGGACTGCCTTCGTCAGCGGGGAAGACTGTTATTCTTACGGTTGTCGATAGGTTCTCTAAGGCGGCTCATTTTATTCCCCTCGCTAAGCTCCCTTCTGCTAAAGAAACGGCACAAATCATCATCGAGAATGTTTTCAGAATTCATGGCCTTCCGTCAGACGTCGTTTCGGACAGGGGTCCGCAATTCACGTCTCAATTTTGGAGGGAGTTTTGCCGTTTGATTGGGGCTTCCGTCAGTCTCTCTTCCGGCTTTCACCCCCAGTCTAACGGTCAAGCAGAACGGGCCAATCAGACTATTGGTCGCATCTTACGCAGTCTTTCTTTTCGTAACCCTGCGTCTTGGTCAGAACAGCTCCCCTGGGCAGAATACGCCCACAACTCGCTTCCTTCGTCTGCGACCGGGCTATCTCCTTTTCAGAGTAGCCTCGGGTACCAGCCTCCGCTGTTCTCGTCTCAGTTCGCCGAGTCCAGCGTCCCCTCCGCTCAGGCTTTTGTCCAACGTTGCGAGCGCACCTGGAAGAGGGTCAGGTCTGCACTTTGCCGTTATAGGGCGCAGACTGTGAGAGCCGCTAATAAGCGTAGAACTAAGAGTCCTAGATATTGTCGCGGTCAGAGAGTTTGGCTCTCCACTCAGAACCTTCCCCTTAAGACAGCTTCTCGCAAGTTGACCCCGCGGTTCATTGGTCCGTTCCGTATTTCTCAGATCATTAATCCTGTCGCAGTGCGACTTCTTCTTCCGCGATATCTTCGTCGCGTCCACCCGGTCTTCCATGTCTCCTGTGTTAAGCCCGTTCTTCGCGCCCCCGCTCGTCTTCCCCCCCCCCCCATCCTTGTCGAGGGCGCACCTATCTACAGGGTCCGTAAGATTTTGGACATGCGTCCTCGGGGCCGTGGTCATCAGTACCTAGTGGATTGGGAGGGGTACGGTCCTGAGGAAAGGAGTTGGGTTCCCTCTCGGGACGTGCTGGACCGTTCGCTGATCGATGATTTCCTCCGTTGCCGCCAGGTTTCCTCCTCGAGTGCGCCAAGGGGCGCTCGGTGAGTGGGGGGGGTACTGTCATGTATTGTCATATTATGTCTTGTTCCTGTTCTTTCTCTTCACTCCGTCTCCCTCTGCTGGTCGTATTAGGTTACCTTCTCTTCCTCTCCTTCCCCCAGCTGTTCCTCATTTTCTCTAACTACCTCGTTCACCCTTTTCCCACCTGTTCCCTTTTTCCCTCTGATTAGGTCTCTATTTCTCTCTCTGTTCCTGCTTCTGTCTTTGTCAGATTCTCGTTTGAGTTTCTCATGCCAGAACCAAACTATCGTCTCGTTTGCTTCACCCTTGTCCCGTCCTGTCGGAATCTGCCTGTTCATCTGATGCTACGTGTGATCAGGTACCTCTGTCCTCTACGACCCGCGCCTACCCAGAGAGACCAGCAGTCTGTCGCCGCTAACCCAGCTATTCTCCTCTGCTACTAAGAAGGGGGACTCTTCTGTGAATATCAGAAGGACTTTATGATTCATTTGTCGCCCTCTCTGCGGGTTGTCTATTTTGCCATTATATACATCTGAAGAGGATCTATGTCTTCCCTGTGTTTTGACATTAAAGGACTCTGTTTTTGTTAAACCGCTTTTGGGTCCTCACTCACGTGCATAACAGAGGGGTAGGTCACACGCACATACAGAGAGAACTAGATCTCTCTCTCTCTCTCTCATTAAGGGACCATTAGAGAGAAGAGCAGCATGAGCCCGCATGACCCCATCCTAAGCCCTAAAACACACCCCAGAGAGGGAAAGGTACAAGGAGGACAGTAGAAGGGAGGAAAGGAACACAACTAAAAAGATGAGAGGGAAAAGGGAAGAGCAAGGGAATGAAGAGTCATGGGTTAAGAAGAGAGAATAAGTGATAAATGAGACTCAACAGAGTGAGAAGAGAAGTGAGAGCAGGAAGAATACAGGCAATAAACTAGAAGGCAAAATATGCTGTAGAGAGAGGACGAAAGAGAAAGTGGTAGAATAGAGATAGACCTAGAGAGAATAATGGGGAAGGGAAACTAAGGACAGAAAAAGAGAGGGCTAGATAGGGGGAATAAGAGAGAGAATGAGAGCTTGGTAGAGAGAGGTAGAGAGGTGAGTGATAAGTATACTGTGACTTTAGGAGACTCTAGGAGAGGGGATGATTTGTAAATGGAGGGGAAGACGGCTAGGCTGCTTCCTCAGTCCGACACAGGAATGTAGAGCGGGCAGATTCGTGTGTGTGTGCGTGCCAGACAGGAATCTCTAACCCCCACAGATTCTGGCTCCACTTATCTGGGCTCGGGGAGAGAGAGATGACGGGGTAGACGGGGATGAAAGGGGAGAGGGTAGAGATAGTGCTGGACACCCAAAAACTATCACGTCCCCCTCTGCCCTCATATCTCCCCTCTCTCTCCTGTCTTCCCTCCAGCTAATAAACACACACAAAACCTGAGCGTGGATGCGTTCGAGGTCAAGGGAACTCAGGGAAGGCCAAAAAGTTCCACGCTATTATTCCATCTCCCACCCTCCTCCTCCTCTCTCTTCTCTTCCCACTCCATTATTCCATCTCCTCCTTCTCTCTCTTCTCTTCCCACACCATTATTCCATCTCCTCCTTCTCTCTCTTCTCTTCCCACTCCATTATTCCATCTCCTCCTTCTCTCTCTTCTCTTCCCACACCATTATTCCATCTCCTTCTCTCTCTTCTCTTCCCACTCCATTATTCCATCTCCTCCTTCTCTCTCTTCTCTTCCCACTCCATTATTCTATCTCCTCCTTCTCTCCTCTTCCCACTCCATTATTCCATCTCCTCCTTCTCTCTCTTCTCTTCCCACACCATTATTCCATCTCCTCCTTCTCTCTCTTCTCGTCCCACTCCATTATTTCATCTCCTCCTTCTCTCTCTTCTCGTCCCACTCCATTATTTCATCTCCTCCTTCTCTCTCTTCTCTTCCCACTCCATTATTCCATCTCCTCCTTCTCTCTCTTCTCTTCCCACTCCATTATTCCATCTCCTCCTTCTCTCTCTTCTCTTCCCACACCATTATTCCATCTCCTTCTCTCTCTTCTCTTCCCACTCCATTATTCCATCTCCTCCTTCTCTCTCTTCTCTTCCCACTCCATTATTCCATCTCCTCCTTCTGTCTCTTCTCTTCCCACTCCATTATTCCATCTCCTCCTTCTCTCTCTTCTCTTCCCACACCATTATTCCATCTCCTCCTTCTCTCTCTTCTCTTCCCAATCCATTATTCCATCTCCTCCTTCTCTCTCTTCTCTTCCCACTCCATTATTCCATCTCCTTCTCTCTCTTCTCTTCCCACTCCATTATTCCATCTCCTCCTTCTCTCTCTTCTCTTCCCACTCCATTATTCCATCTCCTCCTTCCCCTTCCCACACCATTATTCCATCTCCTTCTCTCTCTTCTCTTTCTCACTCCTGCTGTCTTGGGATTCCCGCACCAACATGTTGGCCCTGAGGGGTACACTCTAAAAACAAATGGCTCTACACAGTGCCAAATACGGGTTATTTGGCTTGTAAATAGAGCAGAACCCTTTCTGGTGCTATATGGTACCTTTTTTTGAAGGTTCTATAAAGAACCGTGCTCATAAGGTTGTAAATGGAACCTATGGTGCTATTACCCTTTCCTAAGGTTCTATAAAGAACCATTCCAAAAATATCCGATATAGCACCAAAATAGGATTCCGCTATGGTTAAAAACCTTTTGGGGGCTATATAGAACACGTTTGAATGGTTTCATGGAGAATGGTTATATAAAGAACCTTTCTCAATCTCAAAGGTCTTTGTAAAACCATAAAGGTTTTTTTAATTCTTGTTTAATAGCCATATTATATTGTTAGAATTCCAGAGGTTTTATTATTGTGTTTATTAACAAGTTGAATCAGGTGTGCTAGCTCTGGAACTACTGACATGTTCAACTGTCCTCAATTGACAAAAGGCCATCCAACAGGTAATAACTAACAGATTAGACCATCCAACTAGTAATAACTACACAGATTAGGCCATCCAACAGGTAATAACTACAAGTTTAGACCATCCAACAGGTAATACATAAAGTTTAGACCATCCTACACGTAATAACTAAACAGATTAGGCCATCCAACAGATAATAACTACAGAAATTAGGCCATCCAACAGGTAACACCTACACATATTAGGCCATCCAACAGGTAATAACTACCAGATTAGATCAATTGGAACAGGTAATAACTACACAGATTAGACCATCCAAAGGGTAATATCTAACAGATTAGACCATCCAACAGGTAAAAACTAACAGATTAGACATTCCAACAGGTAATAACTACCAGATTAGATCAAATGGAACAGGTAATAACTACACAGATTAGACCATCCAAAGGGAAATAATTGACAGATTAGACCATCGAACATGTAATAACTACACCGGTTAGATCAAATGGAACAGGTAATATCTCCACAGATTAGACCATCCAACATTTAATAACTACACAAATTAGGCCATCCAACAAGTAATACCTACACAGATTAGGCCATCCAACAGGTAATAACTAAAAGTTTAGACCATCCAACATTTAATAACTACACAAATTAGGCCATCCAACAGGTAACACCTACACATATTAGGCCATCCAACAGGTAATAACTACCAGATTAGATCAATTGGAACAGGTAATAACTACACAGATTAGGCCATCCAACAGGTACTAACTACACAGATTAGGCCATCCAACAGGTAATACCTACACAGATTAGACCATCCAACAGTTGATAACTACACTAATTAGACCATCCAACAGGTAATAACTACACAGATTAGATCAAATGGAACAGTTAATAACGACACAGATTAGGCCATCCAACAGGTAATACCGACACAGATTAGACCATCCAACAGGTACTAACTAAAAGATTAGGCCACCCAACAAGTAATAACTACACAGATTAGGCCATCCAACAGGTAATAACTACACAGATTAGGCCATCCAACAGGTAATAAATAACAAATTAGGCAATTCAACAGGTAATAACTACCAGATTAGATCAAATGGAACAGGTAATAACTACACAGATTAGAACATCCAAAAGGGTAATAACTAACATATTAGACGATCCAACAGGTAATAACTACACAGATTAGGCCATCCAACAGGTAATAACTAACAGATTAGGCATCCAACAGGTAATACCGACACAGAGTAGGCCATCCAACAGGTAATAACTACACAGATGAGGCCATCCAACAGGTAATAAATACACAGATTGGGCAATCCAACAGGAAATAACTACACAGATTAGGATATCCAATATTTAATAATTACACAGATTAGACCATCCAACAGGTAATACCGACACAGATTAGACCATCCGACAGGTAATCCCTACACAGATTAGGCCATCCAACAGGTAATAACTAAAAGATTAGGACACCCAACAGGTAATAAATAACAGATTAGGCAATTCAACAGGTAATAACTAACATATTAGGCTATCCAACAGGTAATAACTAACAGATTAGGCCATCCAACAGGTAATACCTACACATATTAGGACATCCAACGTTTAATAACTACACAGATTAGGCCATCCAACAGGTAATACCTACACAGATTAGGCCATCCAACAGGTAATACCTACACAGATTAGGACATCCAACGTTTAATAACTACACAGATTAGACCATCCAACAGTTGATAACTACAGTAATTAGACCATCCAACAGTTAATAACTACACAGATTAGACCATTCAACAGGTAATAACTAAACGTTTAGACCATCCAACACTTAATAACTAAACAGATTAGGCCATCCAACAGATAATAACTACAGAAATTAGGCCATCCAACAGGTAACACCTACACATATTAGGCCATCCAACCGGTAATAACTACCAGATTAGATCAATTGGAACAGGTAATAACTACACAGATTAGAACATCCAACAGGTAATACCTGCACAGACTAGGACATCCAACAGGTAATACCTACAAAGATTAGGCCATCCAACAGGTAAAAGCTACACATATTAGGCCATCCAACAGGTAATAACTAACAGATTAGGCCACCCAACAGGTAATAACTAAAAGTTTAGACCATCCAACACGTAATAACTACACAGATTAGGCCATACACCAGGTAATGTCTACACAGATTAGGCCATCCAACATGTAATAACTAACAGATTAGACATTCCAACAGGTAATAACTACCAGATTAGATCAAATGGAACAGGTAATATCTCCACAGATTAGGCCATCCAACCTTTAATAACTACACAAATTAGGCCATTCAACAGATAATAACTACACAAATTAGGCCATCCAACAAGTAATACCTACACATATTAGGCCATCCAACAGGTAATAACTAAACGTTTAGACCATCCAACAGGTAATAACTACAGAAATTAGGCCATCCAACAGGTAACACCTACACATATTAGGCCATCCAACAGGTAATAACTAACAGATTAGACCATCCAACAGGTAATAACTACCAGATTAGATCAATTGGAACAGGTAATAACTAACAGATTAGGCCATCCAACAGGTAATACATACACAGATTAGGCCATCCAACAGGTAATACCTACACAGATTAGGCCATCCAACATGTAATAACTAACAGATTTTACCATCCAACAGGTAATAACTACACAGATTAGACCATCCAAAGGGTAATAATTGACAGAGTAGACCATCCAACAGGTAATAACTACACAGATTAGATCAAATGGAACAGTTAATAGCTACAGTTTATAACATCCAACACGTAATACCTGCACAGACTAGGACATCCAACAGGTAATACCTACACAGATTAGGCCCTCCAACAGGTAATACATACACAGATTAGGCCATCCAACAGGTAATACATACAGAAATTAGGCCACCCAACAGGTAACACCTACACAGATTAGGCCATCCAACAGGTAATAACTAACAGATTAGGCCATCCAACAGGTAATACCTACACAGATTAGGACATCCAACATTTAACAACTACACAGATTAGACCATCCAACAGGTAATACCAACACAGATTAGACCATCCAACAGGTAATAACTAACAGATTAGACCATCCAACAGGTAATAACTACCAGATTAGATCAATTGGAACAGGTAATAACTAACAGATTAGGCCATCCAACAGGTAATACATACACAGATTAGGCCATCCAACAGGTAATACCTACACAGATTAGGCCATCCAACATGTAATAACTAACAGATTTTACCATCCAACAGGTAATAACTACACAGATTAGATCAAATGGAACAGTTAATAGCTACAGTTTATAACATCCAACACGTAATACCTGCACAGACTAGGACATCCAACAGGTAATACATACACAGATTAGGCCCTCCAACAGGTAATACATACAGAAATTAGGCCATCCAACAGGTAATACATACAGAAATTAGGCCACCCAACAGGTAATACATACACAGATTAGGCCATCCAACAGGTAATACATACAGAAATTAGGCCATCCAACAGGTAATACATACAGAAATTAGGCCACCCAACAGGTAACACCTACACATATTAGGCCATCCAACAGGTAATAACTAACAGATTAGGCCATCCAACAGGTAATACCTACACAGATTAGGACATCCAACATTTAACAACTACACAGATTAGACCATCCAACAGGTAATACCAACACAGATTAGACCATCCAACAGGTAATAACTACACATATTAGACCATCCAAACGGTAATAACTACACAGATTAGGCCATCCAACAGGTAACACCTACACAGATTAGGCCATCCAACAGGTAATACATACAGAAATTAGGCCACCCAACAGGTAACACCTACACATATTAGGCCATCCAACAGGTAATAACTAACAGATTAGGCCATCCAACAGGTAATACCTACACAGATTAGGACATCCAACATTTAACAACTACACAGATTAGACCATCCAACAGGTAATACCAACACAGATTAGACCATCCAACAGGTAATAACTACACATATTAGACCATCCAAACGGTAATAACTACACAGATTAGGCCATCCAACAGGTAATAACTAAACATATTAGACCATCCAAACGGTAATAACTACACAGATTAGGCCATCCAACAGGTAATAACTAACAGATTAGGCCATCCATCAGGTAATAACTACAAAGATTAGACCATCCAACAGGTAATAACTACAAAGATTAGACCATCCAACAGGTAATAACTACACAGATTAGAACATCCAAAAGGTAATACCTGCACAGACTAGGACATCCAACAGGTAATACCTACACAGATTAGGCCATCCAACAGGTAATAACTAACAGATTAGACCATCCAACAGGTAATAACTACACAGATTAGGCCATACAGCAGGTAATACCTACACAGATTAGGCCATCCAACAGGTAATAACTACACAGATTAGGCCTTACACCAGATAATAACTACATAAATTAGGCCATCCAACAGGTAACACCTACACATAGTAGGCCATCCAACAGGTAATAACTAACAGATTAGGCCACGCAACAGGTAATAAATTACAGATTAGGCAATCCAACAGGTAATAACTAACAGATTAGGCCATCCAACAGGAAAAACTACACAGATTAGGCCATCCAACAGGTAATACCTACACAGATTAGGCCATCCAACATGTAATAACTAACAGATTTTACCATCCAACAGGTAATAACTACACAGATTAGACCATCCAAATGGTAATAATTGACAGATTAGACCATCCAACAGGTAATAACTACACAGATTAGATCAAATGGAAAAGTTAATTGCTACAGTTTATAACATCCAACACGTAATACCTGCACAGACTAGGACATCCAACAGGTAATACATACACAGATTAGGCCATCCAACAGGTAATACATACAGAAATTAGGCCACCCAACAGGTAACACCTACACATATTAGGCCATCCAACAGGTAATAACTAACAGATTAGGCCATCCAACAGGTAATACCTACACAGATTAGGACATCCAACATTTAACAACTACACAGATTAGACCATCCAACAGGTAATACCAACACAGATTAGACCATCCAACAGGTAATAACTACACATATTAGACCATCCAAACGGTAATAACTACACAGATTAGGCCATCCAACAGGTAATAACTAAACATATTAGACCATCCAAACGGTAATAACTACACAGATTAGGCCATCCAACAGGTAATAACTAACAGATTAGGCCATCCATCAGGTAATAACTACAAAGATTAGACCATCCAACAGGTAATAACTACACAGATTAGACCATCCAACAGGTAATAACTACACAGATTAGAACATCCAACAGGTAATACCTGCACAGACTAGGACATCCAACAGGTAATACCTACACAGATTAGACCATCCAACAGGTAATAACTAACAGATTAGACCATCCAACAGGTAATAACTACACAGATTAGGCCATACAGCAGGTAATACCTACAGAGATTAGGCCATCCAACAGGTAATAACTACACAGATTAGGCCTTACACCAGATAATAACTACATAAATTAGGCCATCCAACAGGTAACACCTACACATAGTAGGCCATCCAACAGGTAATAACTAACAGATTAGGCCACGCAACAGGTAATAAATTACAGATTAGGCAATCCAACAGGTAATAACTAACAGATTAGGCCATCCAACAGGAAAAACTACACAGATTAGGCCATACAACAGGTAATAACTACACAGATTAGGCCATCCAACAGGTAACACCTACACATATTAGGCCATCCAACAGGTAATAATTAACAGATTAGGCCATCCAACAGGTAATAACTAAAAGTTTAGACCATCCAACGCGTAATAACTAATCAGATTAGATCAATTGGAACACGTAATAACTACACAGATTAGAACATCCAACAGGTAATATCTCCACAGATTAGGCAATCCAACAGGTAATACCTACACAGATTAGGCCATCCAACATGTAATAACTAACAGATTTTACCATCCAACAGGTAATAACTACACAGATTAGACCATCCAAATGGTAATAATTGACCGATTAGACCATCCAACAGGTAATACCTACACAGATTAGATCAAATGGAACAGTTAATAGCTACAGTTTATAACATCCAACACGTAATACCTGCACAGACTAGGACATCCAACAGGTAATACCTACACAGATTAGGCCCTCCAACAGGTAATACATACACAGATTAGGCCATCCAACAGGTAATACATACAGAAATTAGGCCACCCAACAGGTAACACCTACACATATTAGGCCATCCAACAGGTAATAACTAACAGATTAGGCCATCCAACAGGTAATACCTACACAGATTAGGACATCCAACATTTAACAACTACACAGATTAGACCATCCAACAGGTAATAACTACACAGATTAGACCATCCAACTGGTAATAATTACACATATTAGACCATCCAAACGGTAATAACTACACAGATTAGGCCATCCAACAGGTAATAACTAAACACATTAGACCATCCAAACGGTAATAACTAACAGATTAGGCCATCCAACAGGTAACACCTACACATATTAGGCCATCCAACAGGTAATAATTAACAGATTAGGCCATCCAACAGGTAATAACTACACAGATTAGATCAATTGGAACAGGTAATAACTACACAGATTTGAACATCCAACAGGTAATATCTCCACAGATTAGGCCATCCAACAGATAATAACTACACAAATTAGGCCTTCCAACAGGTAATACCTACACAAATTATTCCATACAACAGGTAATACCTACACTAATTAGACCATCTAACAGGTAAAAACTAACAGATTAGACCGTCCAACAGGTAATAACTGCAAAGATGAGACCATCCAACAGGTAATAACTAACATATTAGACCATCCAACAGGTAATAACTACCAGATTAGATCAAATGGAACAGTTAATAGCTATAGAAATTAGGCCATCCAACAGGTAATACCTACACAGATTAGGCCATACAACAGGTAATAACTACCAGATTAGATCAAATGGAACAGTTAATAGCTATAGAAATTAGGCGATCCAACAGGTAATACCTACACAGATTAGGCCATCCAACAGGTAATAACTAACAGATTAGGCCATCCAACAGGTAATAACCAAAAGTTTAGACCATCCAATACGTAATAACTACCCAGATTAGGCCATACACCAGGTAATGTCTACACAGATAAGGCCATCCAACATGTAATAACTAACAGATTAGACCATCCAACAGGTAATAACTACACAGGTTAGATCAAATGGAACAGGTAATAGCTAAACAGATTAGAACATCCAACAGGTAATATCTCCACAGATTATGCCATCCAACAGATAATAACTACACAAATTAGGCCTTCCAACAGGTAATACCTACACAAATTAGGCCATACAACAGGTAATACCTACACAGATTAGGCCATCCAACAGGTAATAACTAACAGATTAGACCATCCAACAGGTAATAACTACACAGATTAGGCCATCCAACAGTTAATACCGACACAGAGTAGGCCATCCAACAGGTAATAACTACACTAATTAGACCATCTAACAGGTAATAACTAACAGATTAGACCATCCAACAGTTGATAACTACAGTAATTAGACCATCCAACAGGTAATAACTACACAGATTAGACCATTTAACAGGTAATAAATACAAAGATTAGGCCATCCGTCAGGTAATACCTACACATATTAGGTCATCCAACAGGTAATACATGAAGTTTAGACCATCCAACACTTAATAACTAAACAGATTAGGCCATCCAACAGATAATAACTACAGAAATTAGGCCATCCAACAGGTAACACCTACACATATTAGGCCATCCAACAGTTAATAACTACCAGATTAGATCAATTGGAACAGGTAATAACTACACAGATTAGAACATCCAACAGGTAATACCTGCACAGACTAGGACATCCAACAGGTAATACCTACACAGATTAGGCCATCCAACAGGTAAAAGCTACACATATTAGGCCATCCAACAGGTAATAACTAACAGATTAGGCCACCCAACAGGTAATAACTAAAAGTTTAGACCATCCAACACGTAATAACTACACAGATTAGGCCATACACCAGGTAATGTCGACACAGATTAGGCCATCCAACATGTAATAACTAACAGATTAGACATTCCAACAGGTAATAACTACCAGATTAGATCAAATGGAACAGGTAATATCTCCACAGATTAGGCCATCCAACATTTAATAACTACACAAATTAGGCCATTCAACAGATAATAACTACACAAATTAGGCCATCCAACAAGTAATAACTAAAAGTTTAGACCATCCAATAGGTAATAACTACAGAAATTAGGCCATCCAACACGTAACACCTACACATATTAGGCCATCCAACAGGTAATAACTAACAGATTAGACCATCCAACAGGTAATAACTACCAGATTAGATCAATTGGAACAGGTAATAACTAACAGATTAGGCCATCCAACAGGTAATACATACACAGATTAGGCCATCCAACATGTAATAACTAACATATTTTACCATCCAACAGGTAATAACTACACAGATTAGACCATCCAAAGGGTAATAATTGACAGATTAGACCATCCAACAGGTAATAACTACACAGATTAGATCAAATGGAACAGTTAATAGCTACAGTTTATAACATCCAACACGTAATACCTGCACAGACTAGGACATCCAACAGGTCATACCTCCACAGATTAGGCCCTCCAACAGGTAATACATACACAGATTAGGCCATCCAACAGGTAATACATACACAGATTAGGCCATCCAACAGGTAATACCTACACAGATTAGGCCATCCAACAGGTAATAACTAACAGATTAGGCCATCCAACCGGTAATACCTACACAGATTAGGACATCCAACATTTAATAACTACACAGATTAGGCCATCCAACAGATACTAACTACAGAAATTAGGCTACCCAACAGGTAACACCTACATACCTTAAGGGAACATTTCGGCATTTCGTGTATGACCAGTGAGAAAGTCCATATTGCAAATGTACGGTCCCTTACTAGACGTCCGAAATCGTTTGTAAAATTCGCGGTCGGCGTCGGGCCGTGCGGTAGGGCCAGACCTACCGGGAAGTCATCAAATGAACTTTGTCGGACATTCGGTTTCCGTTTTATAAAATAAACAAGTTTTTGAGCGTTTTTCCGCTATCCCGGAATTTCCCACAAGAGGGCATACGGAATCATATGGCAATTTGGCAAAACATCACGAATCACGACGGGGCCTTATCTCGAAAACGGAAAATATTTCGAAGCCGAAACTCGGTGAGCGTAGGTTTGGCATAATGGGCAGTTGGCCCCGAACAAGATGGCGTCTAGGCCTCGACGGTTTTTGAGTTATGGCCGTTTTTCTGGGATTAAAGGTCCTAAATGGAAATAGAGAAATTATTTTTCCACTTCAGGTCAAAGTCAAGGAGCCTCCGGTGTCAATAAAAAAAAAAACAGCCATTTATCTATCGTCATTTAAGAGAAACGGAACAATGACATCTTGGTGATGGTCACAAATAGGCGTTTTTTTTTTTCAACGGTTACAGATCCAGTTGCAGGGTGTTCATACGAATCTTTTTAAAGTGTGCTGCGGAGCTCTGCGACATTTCTGTGATTTTCTATGATTTTCTGAAATAACACACACATACTAAACCCTCCGTAAATAACTCAGTTCTTAACGTAAAGACTTAAAACTCAGGATTCTGTAAAAGCATACCCCAATGAGGATATGTGGTTAATTATAGCTTCCTGTGCCAACCGGAAGTGCCTTAAATGGTGTCTCAGGGGCTGTTTCGAAGGGTTAAAAAAGTCAGATCTGTCCAAAACTTCATATATGTGATTAGGCAACCCCCATGAACTGTAAATCAGTCATTTTTCCCCAAAAAAATCAAAGGAAAAAAAAATCACACTAAAACACAACTTGAATGGAGGGACGTATTGGGGTGCGTAGAGACAGACAGTGGCTGCAATAGTTAGCTTTGTTGGAGCTAAAAAAGAACCGTCAGACCTAGAGTTCCGAAACTTTAGAAACCTGTTCTAGACCTCCGGTCGATGGTGCGTGGTGAGTTACGTGGCTCTAGACGGTTCTCGGACCGAGAAACAGCTTCGTACATTTGCAATACCTTCAATTCATTTTGACCATTACGAAAATGACGACGTTTAGAAAAGTCTCAGAGACGCAAGGCTAGGTGCATTGAAACCGGCTCGGCCCATAGAGACGGACCCCAACGTTTCTGTCCGATAGCTCGTTCAAGGACCCCGTAGGAAGGCATGGAAAATAGTGGATTTTCAGCACCAATTAGGGTTTTTCTCGGACGCCAAATGACCTATCGAGCCGAAACTCGGGATTCGGGGTCGCCTCACATAGGACTTCACATAATGTCCGAACTGGACCCGCAGCTAGAACGTAACTATGTGTTTTACCTTTTTATTATGTTTTAAACTAAAGGCGCTGTGAATTATGGGACTGCTCTGACATATGTGATAGTTGGCTTCTAAATGAGTAGGAAAAAGTGGGTTTGGTGTCATAATGACATCTAATTGACTGATGGACACTGACTTGCTAGTTGACTTTTGTGCATTTGCAATATGTTTAAACAGAGAGGGACCATCACCAAAATGGCATTCTGAAATCAACACAAAAAATGGCATCACCATAGTCTCCAGACTGTGCTAAGTTCAACGAGCTATCCGCCTTGACCGTAGCTCGCTCGGTGTAAGTGCAACGACCATTAGAAAAGTAGGCCCAAAATGAAGCCTGCACCACAATGTCATTTGCTTTTGGGTGACAGTGAGAGAACCGTTTAGGTGAGAAGAAAAATTACACCACATGAATGTTCCTAAGGTCCTCCCGATCCGTGCAAGCCTAACCTTGACCGTGTGGCATTAACCCTTAACAGTAAAACAGTGTTTTTTGATCTCACAGAATGCAGTGTCATCTCTCCCCATAGGAATACATTGCCTGCACCCCTAATTTCAACCTGAAGTCTATATGGGTTATGAATGCCGTATGAACCTGTCTTCGGTACCAGTCCATCAGGCCACTATGAGGTCTACCTGTGTTGATTCTGAGCTTCCTGGACCAACCGGAAGTGGTTAAAATGCCCCTAAAAGTGTTTACCCATACCCTGCCTGCAGTTTGACAGACATAGTGCATTCAACCCTGTGTAAATCAGTCAGTTCTTAACGTAAGGACTTAAAACTCAGGATTCTGTAACAACATACCCCAATGAGGATATGTGTTGATTTATAGCTTCCTGTGCCAACCGGAAGTGCCATAATTGGTGTCTCAGGTGCTGTTTCGAAGGGTTAAAAAAGTCTGATCTCTCCAAAATTTCATATGTGTGATTAGGGAACCCCCATGAACTGTAAATCAGTCATTTTTCCCCAAAAAAATCAAAGGAAAAAAAAATCACACTAAACACAACTTGGATGGAGGGACGTATTGGGGTGCGTAGAGACAGACAGTGGCTGCAATAGTTAGCTTTGTTGGAGCTAAAAAAGAACGGTCGGACCTAGAGTTCCGAAACTTTACAATCCTGTTCTAGGCCTCATGTCGATAGTGCGTGGTGAGTTAGGTGGTTCTAGAAGGTTCTCGGACCGAGAAACAGCCTCGTACATTTGCAATACCTTCAATTCATTTTGACCATTACAAAAATGACGACGTTTAGAAAAGTCTCAGAGACGCAAGGCTAGGTGCATTGAAACCGGCTCGGCCCATAGAGACGGACTCCGACGTGTCTGTCCGATAGCTCGTTCAAGGACCCCGTAGCAAGGCATGGAAAAAAGTGGATTTTCAGCACCAATTAGGGTTTTTCTCGGACACCAAATGACCTATCGAGCCGAAACTCGGGATTCGGGGTCGCCTCACATAGGCCTTCACATAATGTCCGAACTGGACCCGCAGCTAGAACGTAACTATGTGTTTTACCTTTTTATTATGTTTTAAACCGAAGGCGCTGTGAATTATGGGACTGCTCTGACATATGTGATAGTTGGCTACTAAATGAGTAGGAAAAAGTGGGTTTGGTGTCAATTGATATCCATTTGGTGTCATAATGACATCTAATTGACTGATGGACACTGACTTGCTAGTTGACTTTTGTACATTTGCAATATGTTTAAACGGAGAGGGACCATCACCAAAATGGCATTCTGAAATCAACACAAAAAATGGCATCACCATAGTCTCCAGACTGTGCCGAGTTCAAGGAGACGCCCCGCTTGACCGTAGCTCGTTCTGAGTGCAGCAAACTTGAAAAAAAGAAGGCCCAAAATGAAGCCTGCACCACAATGTCATTTGATTTTGGGTGGCAGTGAGAGAACCGTTAGGGTGAGAAGCACAATTCCACCACATGAATGTTCCTAAGGTCCTCCCGATCTGAACAAGCCTAACCTTGACCGTGTGGCATTAACCCTTCACAGTAAAACAGGGTTTTTTGATCTCACAGATTACAGTGACATCTCTCCCCATAGGAATACATAGCCTGCACCACAAAATTCAACCTGAAGCCTATATGGGTTATGAATGCCGTATGAACCTGTCTTCGGTACCAGTCCATCAGGCCACTATGAGATCTACCTGTGTCGAATCTAAGCTTCCTGGAGCAACCGGAAGTGGTTAAAATGCCCCTAAAAGTGTTTACCCATACACTGCCTGCAGTTTGATAGACATAGTGCATTCAACCCTGTGTAGATCAGTCAATTCTTAACGTAAGGACTTAAAACTCAGGATTCTGTAACAGCATACCCCAATGAGGATATGTGTTGATTTATAACTTCCTGTGCCAACCGGAAGTGCCATAATTGGTGTCTTAGGGGCTGTTTCGAAGGGTTAAAAAAGTCTGATCTTTCCAAAACTTCATATGTGTGATTAGGCAACCCCCATGAACTGTAAATCAGTCATTTTTCCCAAAAAAATTCAAAGGAAAAAAAAATCACACTAAAACACAACTTGGAAGGAGGGACGTATTGGGGTGCGTAGAGACAGACACTGGCTCCAATAGTTAGCTTTGTTGGAGCTAAAAAAGAACCGTCGGACCTAGAGTTCCGAAACTTTAGAAACCTGTTCTAGACCTCCCGTAGGATGGTGCGTGGTGAGTTACGTGGCTCTAGAAGGTTCTCGGACCGAGAAACAGCCTCGTACATTTGAAATAACTTCAATTCATTTTTGCATCACGAAAATGACGACATTTAGAAATGTCCCAGAGTCGCAAGACTAGGTGCATTGCAAACGTCTCGGCCCATATAGACAGACCCCAACGTTTCTGTCCAATAGCTCATTCAAGGACCCCGTAGCAAATCATGGAAAATAGTGGATTTTCAGCACCAATTAGGGTTTTTCTCGGACACCAAATGACCTATCGAGCCGAAACTTGGGATTCGGGGTCGCCTCAGCTAGGCCAACACATAACATAAGAAATGGACCCGCAGCTAGAACGTAACTACGTGTTTTATGGTTTTTTTATGGTTTGAACCGAAGGGGTTGTGAATTTTGGGCCAGCTCTGAAGTATGTAATAGTTGGCTACTAAACGAGTTGGAAAAAGTGGGTTTGGTGTCAGTTTGTATCAGTTTGGTGGTCAGAATGATATCTAATTGACTGATGGACTCTTGTCCACTTGACTCTTGTACATTTGCAATATGATCCTATAGTGAAAAAACATCACCAAAAGCGACATTCTGAAATCAACCCAAACGAGCGATTGAGATGACCCAGAATCACTGCAAAGCCATCCCGAGTTCATCGGGCCAGTCAATTTCACATTCCTGCAAGATTTTTATAGCATGACAAATTCGTGATGGTACCTGCCCTTTAAAACATATTGCAAATGCACAGTGACTTTGAAAAAGTAAGAAACAAAAAAAAATACATCTAAAAAATTTTGAGCATGACAAATTCGTGATGGTACCTGCCCATTGAAACATATTGCAAATGCACAGTGACTTTGAAAAAGTAAGGAAACATAAACAAAAAAAATCCAAAATTTTTATTTTTGGGTGACCAGTTGCACGTGCATTTGCAATATGATTCTATAGTGAAAAAACATATTGCAAATGCACAGTGACTTTGAAAAAGTAAGGAAACATAAACAAAAAAAATCTAAAATTTTTTGGGGGGGATGACCAGTTGCATGTGCATTTGCAATATGATTCTATAGTGAAAAAACATATTGCAAATGCACAGTGACTTTGAAAAAGTAAGGAAAAATAAACAAAAAAAATCTAAATTTTTTTTGGGGGGATGACCAGTTGCACGTGCATTTGCAATATGATTCTATAGTGAAAAAACATATTGCAAATGCACAGTGACTTTGAAAAAGTAAGGAAAAATAAACAAAAAAAATCTAAATTTTTTTTGGGGGGATGACCAGTTGCACGTGCATTTGCAATATGATTCTATAGTGAAAAAACATATTGCAAATGCACAGTGACTTTGAAAAAGTAAGGAAACATAAACAAAAAAAATCAAAAATTTTTTGGGGGGGATGACCAGTTGCATGTGCATTTGCAATATGATTCTATAGTGAAAAAACATATTGCAAATGCACAGTGACTTTGAAAAAGTAAGGAAACATAAAAAAAATCTAAATTTTTTTTGGGGGGATGACCAGTTGCATGTGCATTTGCAATATGATTCTATAGTGAAAAAACATATTGCAAATGCACAGTGACTTTGAAAAAGTAAGGAAAAATAAACAAAAAAAATCAAAAAATTTTTGGGGGGGATGACCAGTTGCACGTGCATTTGCAATATGATTCTATAGTGAAAAAACATATTGCAAATGCACAGTGACTTTGAAAAAGTAAGGAAACATAAACAAAAAAAATAAAAAATTTTTTTGGGGGGATGACCAGTTGCATGTGCATTTGCAATATGATTCTATAGTGAAAAAACATATTGCAAATGCACAGTGACTTTGAAAAAGTAAGGAAACATAAAAAAAATCTAAATTTTTTTGGGGGGGATGACCAGTTGCATGTGCATTTGCAATATGATTCTATAGTGAAAAAACATATTGCAAATGCACAGTGACTTTGAAAAAGTAAGGAAAAATAAACAAAAAAAATCTAAAATTTTTTTTGGGGGATGACCAGTTGCACGTGCATTTGCAATATGATTCTATAGTGAAAAAACATATTGCAAATGCACAGTGACTTTGAAAAAGTAAGGAAACATAAACAAAAAAAATCTAAAAATTTTTTGGGGGGATGACCAGTTGCATGTGCATTTGCAATATGATTCTATAGTGAAAAAACATATTGCAAATGCACAGTGACTTTGAAAAAGTAAGAAACAAAAAAAAATACATCTAAAAAATTTTGAGCATGACAAGTTCGTGATGGTACCTGCCCATTGAAACATATTGCAAATGCACAGTGACTTTGAAAAAGTAAGGAAACATAAACAAAAAAAATCCAAAATTTTTATTTTTGGGTGACCAGTTGCACGTGCATTTGCAATATGATTCTATAGTGAAAAAACATATTGCAAATGCACAGTGACTTTGAAAAAGTAAGGAAACATAAAAAAAATCTAAATTTTTTTTGGGGGGATGACCAGTTGCATGTGCATTTGCAATATGATTCTATAGTGAAAAAACATATTGCAAATGCACAGTGACTTTGAAAAAGTAAGGAAACATAAAAAAAATCTAATTTTTTTGGGGGGGGATGACCAGTTGCATGTGCATTTGCAATATGATTCTATAGTGAAAAAACATATTGCAAATGCACAGTGACTTTGAAAAAGTAAGGAAAAATAAACAAAAAAAATCTAAAAAATTTTTTGGGGGATGACCAGTTGCACGTGCATTTGCAATATGATTCTATAGTGAAAAAACATATTGCAAATGCACAGTGACTTTGAAAAAGTAAGGAAACATAAAAAAAAAAATCTAAATTTTTTTTGGGGGGATGACCAGTTGCATGTGCATTTGCAATATGATTCTATAGTGAAAAAACATATTGCAAATGCACAGTGACTTTGAAAAAGTAAGAAACAAAAAAAAATACATCTAAAAAATTTTGAGCATGACAAATTCGTGATGGTACCTGCCCATTGAAACATATTGCAAATGCACAGTGACTTTGAAAAAGTAAGGAAACATAAACAAAAAAACATCAACACATTTTTTGGGTAACCAGTTGCATATTTTAGATCACAAGATGACAAAGGTATAGTTTGAGCAAAGTAAAGCTTGAATTTTGAGCATGACAAATTCGTGATGGTACCTGCCCATTAAAACATATTGCAAATGCACAGTGACTTTGAAAAAGTAAGAAACAAAAAAAAATACATCTAAAATTTTTTGAGCATGACAAATTCGTGACGGTACCTGCCCATTGAAACATATTGCAAATGCACAGTGACTTTGAAAAAGTAAGGAAACATAAACAAAAAAACATCAACACATTTTTTGGGTAACCAGTTGCATATTTTAGATCACAAGATGACAAAGGTATAGTTTGAGCAAAGTAAAGCTTGAATTTTGAGCATGACAAATTCGTGATGGTACCTGCCCATTAAAACATATTGCAAATGCACAGTGACTTTGAAAAAGTAAGAAACAAAAAAAAATACATCTAAAATTTTTTGAGCATGACAAATTCGTGACGGTACCTGCCCATTGAAACATATTGCAAATGCACAGTGACTTTGAAAAAGTAAGGAAACATAAACAAAAAAACATCAACACATTTTTTGGGTAACCAGTTGCATATTTTAGATCACAAGATGACAAAGGTATAGTTTGAGCAAAGTAAAGCTTGAATTTTGAGCATGACAAATTCGTGATGGTACCTGCCCATTAAAACATATTGCAAATGCACAGTGACTTTGAAAAAGTAAGAAACAAAAAAAAATACATCTAAAAATTTTTGAGCATGACAAATTCGTGACGGTACCTGCCCATTGAAACATATTGCAAATGCACAGTGACTTTGAAAAAGTAAGGAAACATAAACAAAAAAACATCCAAAACATTTTTGGGTAACTTTGACTTTTGACTTCCTATGAAATCATATTGCAAATAGACAAATCATATTCCTTATGCACAAGTAAAAAAAAAAAAAATTATGATAATAACATTTTACAAAAGTATATTCATACACTTCTTACACATGATTAATTGTCTTAAAATCGAAACAATTTCGAAAAACGGTCCAGAAAGCACTTTTTTTAGTTTTTAAAGTTTAAAAAAAAAATCAAATTTTCGACTTTTGACTTCCTATGAAATCATATTCCAAATGGAGAAAACATATGCCTTATGCACAAGTAAAAAAAAAAAAAAAAAAATGATAATAAAGTATGACTAAAGTATGTTGATAAAGTTCTTATACATGTGTAATTGACACAAAAATTGAAAGAATTTTGAAAAACGGTCCAGAAAGCACTTTTTTAAGGATGTGTGAAGTTTTTTACCAAATTTTGACATTTTTGACTTTTGACTTTTGACTTCCTATGAAATCATATTCCAAATGGAGAAAACATATGCCTTATGCACAAGTAAAAAAAAAAAAAAAAAGGATAATAAAGTATGACTAAAGTATGTTGATAAAGTTCTTATACATGTGTAATTGACATAAAAATTGAAAGAATTTTGAAAAACGGTCCAGAAAGCACTTTTTTAAGGATGTGTGAAGTTTTTTACCAAATTTTGACATTTTTGACTTTTGACTTTTGACTTCCTATGAAATCATATTGCAAATGTACAAAACATATGCCTTATGCGCATGTAATTAAAAAAATAAAAAAATATGATAAAAAAATTGGACAAAAGTATATTCATACAGCTCTTACACATGTGTAATTGACAAAAAAATCGAAAGAATTTCGAAAAAAGGCCCAGAAAGCACTTTTTTAAGGGGTGAAAAGTTTTTGAAAAAAATATCCTTTTTTCAAAAATTTTCTTTTGGATGTTGACTTGGGTTACATTTCCAATATGAAAAACCCCGGTGGAGCGCACTCGCCCCCTGTTGGATTTTTGAGGTGTTACAATTGGCAATTGCCATATGGCATTTGCCATATACTTTACACGAATCAACGCCGCTTTGGGTGGTATTGGACATCGTGTATATGGTTTGTCCAATGCCAATATCTTGCCATTCATTTTTGTACAATTCAGGGGGGTATTCCCTTACACATATTAGGCCATCCAACAGGTAATAACTAACAGATTAGAACATCCAACAGGTAAATACTACACAGATTAGACCATCCAACAGGTAATAACTACACAGATTTGGCCTTCCAAAAGGTAATACCTATACAGATTAGGCCATCCAACAGGTAATAACTAAAAGTTTAGACCATCCAACAGGTAATAACTACAGAAATTAGGCCATCCAACAGGTAATAACTAACAGATTAGGCCATCCAACCGGTAATACCTACACAGATTAGACTACACAGATTAGGCCATCCAACAGATACTAACTACAGAAATTAGGCTACCCAACAGGTAACACCTACACATATTAGGCCATCCAACAGGTAATAACTAACAGATTAGAACATCCAACAGGTAAATACTACACAGATTAGACCATCCAACAGGTAATAACTACACAGATTTGGCCTTCCAAAAGGTAATACCTATACAGATTAGGCCATCCAACAGGTAATAACTAAAAGTTTAGACCATCCAACAGGTAATAACTACAGCAATTAGGCCATCCAACAGGTAATAACTTCACAGATTTGGTCTTCCAAAAGGTAACACCTACACATATTAGGCCATCCAACAGGTAATAACTACCAGATTAGATCAATTGGAACAGGTAATAACTACACAGATTAGACCATCCAAAGGGTAATAATTGACAGATTAGACCATCCAACATGTAATAACTACACAGGTTAGATCAAATGGAACAGGTAACAGCTACACAGATTAGAACATCCAACAGGTAATATCTCCACAGATTAGGCCTTCCAACAGGTAATACCTACACAGATTAGGCCATCCAACAGGTAATAACTACACTAATTAGACCATCTAACAGGTAATAACTAACAGATTAGAGAGTCCAACAGGTAATAACTACAAAGATGAGACCATCCAACAGGTAATAACTAACAGATTAGGCCATCCAACAGGTAATAACTACACAGATTAGACCATCCACCAGATAATAACTACAGAAATTAGGCCTTCCAACAGGTAATAACTAACAGATTAGACCATCCAACAGGTAATAACTAACATATTAGGCTATCCAACAGATAGTAACTAACAGATTAGGCCATCCAACAGGTAATAACCAAAAGTTTAGACCATCCAATACGTAATAACTACAGAGATTATGCCATACACCAGGTAATGTCTACACAGATTAGGCCATCCAACATGTAATAACTAACAGATTAGACCATCCAACAGGTAATATCGCCACAGATTCGGCCATCCAACAGATAATAACTACACATATTAGGCCATCCAACAGGTAATAACTTCATAGAATAGGCCATCCAACAGGTAATATCTACACAGGTTAAACCATCCAACTGGTAATAACTAACAGATTAGAACATCCAACAGGTAAATACTACACAGATTAAACAATCCAACAGGTAATAACTACACAGATTAGACCATTCAACAGGTAATAACTACAAAGATTAGGCCATCCGACAGGTAATACCTACACAGATTAGGCCATCCAACAGGTAATAACTAACAGATTAGGCCATCCAACAGGTAATAACTACCAGATTAGATCAAATGGAACAGGTAATAGCTAAACAGATTAGAACATCCAACAGGTAATATCTCCACAGATTAGGCCACCCAACAGATAATAACTACACAAATTAGGCCATCCAACAGGTAATACCTACACAGATTAGGCCATACAACAGGTAATAACTACAAAGATGAGACCATCCAACAGGTAATAACTAACAGATTAGGCCACCCAACAGGTAATAACTACACAGATTAGACCATCCAACAGGTAATAACTACACAGATTAGACCATCCAACAGGTAATAATTACACAGATTAGACCATCCAACAGTTAATAATTACACAGATTAGACCATCCAACAGTTAATAACTACACAGATTAGACCATCCAACAGGTAATACCTACACAGATTAGACCACCCAACAGGTAATAACTATACAGATTAGGCCACCCAACAGATAACTAACAGATTAGACCTTCCAACAGGTAATAACTACACAGATTAGACCATCCAACAGGTAATAATTACACAGATTAGACCATCCAACAGTTAATACCTACACAGATTAGGCCATCCAACAGGTAATAACTACACAGATTAGACCATCCAACATTTAATAGATTAACCCTAATTGTTAGTGTGTAGTAAGCCTGTGGTGTGCATGTACACTAGACCTCACTCCCTCATAGCATGCCCATGCAGTGTGAGGGTAGCAGGGGTAAAGAGGGGAAGATATAAGAGGAGAGGAGAGATAAAAGGGATGAAGGGGGCATTAGGGCAGGAGAAAGATTAGTACGGCTGAGAAGGGAGGAAGGCAGGTTAAGAAGGGATATGGAGGTTGAAGGAGGTTGATTGATTAAAAGAGTTTAAACTGTCACCAAGAAAAACACTGGGTATAATTTGGGATTTGCATGTGAACGTGCGCAGTCCATATCTCACACACACACACACACACACACACACACACACACACACACACACACACACACACACACACACACACACACACACACACACACACACACTATATGAAGGAGAGCAGAAGTGACCGTGTGAAATAGAGGGATGGAGGAGAGGACAGATGGAAATGAAGGACAGACAGTGGCTTCCAGGGCTTCCTTTGGCCCTCTCTGACGGACAAATAAAATGACGCACATACTCAAAGGGCCCTATACAACAATACACATACCCAATCAACACACCACCATACAACACACAACACACATAGACCCAACAACCACCCCACGTGAAAGCATTCAACACAAAAACACAGAATGTGTTATCCTTTTCATTGTCCTCCGTGCTTTTAACACTTCTATCTCTTCTAGGAGTAGGTTGCTGTCAGATGGGAAGGACGGGGAGGGGGTGAGCAAGGGAGGGAAAGGTTGAGGGGTAAGAGAAGGAGGAGGAACGGGTGGGAGGAACAGGGAGGGAAGGATGAACGTGTCAAAGGAAGGGAGACTTTGCCTTCGAGCAAGAAGCCTCCCACGAGTGTGTGTGCGTGTGTTGTGAGTAAGTTGTGA
The DNA here is from genome assembly GCF_045791955.1 of Oncorhynchus clarkii lewisi. NCBI lineage: Eukaryota > Metazoa > Chordata > Actinopteri > Salmoniformes > Salmonidae > Oncorhynchus > Oncorhynchus clarkii. Next base: position 37,258,366 of record NC_092166.1, on the reverse strand, counting down.
CTTGGCCAATCTGACACACCCACAAGCCAGCAGACCTCCACATCCTGTTAGGGCCGTACGTTGGTCAAACACCACCTCCCTCTCTCCTCCCCCTTCTCATACTGGTCAGACGACACACCCACAAGCCAGCAGACCTCCACATCCTGTTAGGGCCGTACGTTGGTCAAACACCACCTACCTCTCTCCTCCCCCTTCTCATACTGGTCAGACGGGTGAAGGAGTGTGTGTGAAGGGGGGAGTTCACTACAGTCAATAGAACAAACCTCTCTAAAATAAACAAGAGGAACAAGAGAGAGAGAGCAAGTGTAAGACGCCCCAGGGTTTGGTTTTTGAGGGCTTCTCTCTCTCACACTTAAAAGCCACATGCAGACACATAAAAACGCACACTTTGTTCACTGTCGAGTTCTGCTACACACACACACACACACACACACACACTCAGGCATTTAAACCACCACTCTCCCCTCCCTCTCTATCCAGCGGGCTCGTGAATAACACCCAGTCAGAGGTCTGAGTTACACCCCAGAGAGCTGGACAGGCCAACAGTCTGACTGATCTATCCATTACAGAGCATCCTGTCACGACAGCAGCACCGGAGTCTTAGTTATACACTGTCAAACTACAGCAGTCCTCCCCTTTGCTCCACACTACTGCCATTTCCCCAACTGGTTCTTCGTAACACATCCATTCTACTATATCAGTCAATCTTCCCTCTGTATCTCAATACACAACCACACAAGCCCTAAACTACTACACATGGTTGCTCACAGTCCAGGGTTCATCTACAGTGTGAGTATGCCTTTAGGTGTGGGCATATTTGCATGTTGTCTGTTGCTGTGTGTGTGTGTGTGTGTGTGTGTGTATGTTTGAGATACTGTGAATGTACAACCACAGCAGCCCCTTGCGCCAACAGGACATCCTGTCAGGGTGCCTTCTGGGTAACTTTAGATCTGAACGATCAATGTGCGCTTAGCGCACATACTTGCGTGTGTGTATGTATGTGCATGAGTGCATCCGGTGTGTGTGTGTGTGTGAGTGGTGTGTGTGTGTGGGGGCTGTGGTTAGCTGGGGAGCACAGGCCCTGCCCAGGTGCACGGTGAGATGGCTAATCTTTAACCCCCCCAGCTCAGTTGCTCCTCTCTCCTCCACCCTTCACTAATCCTCTCATCACCGCTCCTCTCCACTTTCCCCTCCTCTCTCCTTCTCCCATCCCTCCCTCTTAGCTGTGTTCCATTGGCAGTCTGTTGACAGGTGGGGGTGCGGACGTTTGGGAAAAGACATGGTCAGGCCTGGGGAGGAGGTGGCTTCCTGTACACCAGGGTTCTGTGGAGCCAGAGGGTTTATAAATACACCAGGTGTGGAACACACAGAGAGGAGGTGGCTTCCTGTACACCAGGGTTCTGTGGAGCCAGATGGTTTATAAATACACCAGGTGTGGAACACACAGAGAGGAGGTGGCTTCCTGTACACCAGAGTTCTGTGGAGCCAGATGGTTTATAAATACACCAGGTGTGGAACACACAGAGAGGTGGCTTCCTGTACACCAGGGTTGTGTGGAGCCAGAGGGTTTATAAATACACCAGGTGTGGAACACACAGAGAGGTGGCTTCTTGTACACCAGGGTTCTGTGGAGCCAGATGGTTTATAAATACACCAGGTGTGGAACACACAGAGAGGAGGTGGCTTCCTGTACTCCAGGGTTCTGTGGAGCCAGATGGTTTATAAATACACCAGGTGTGGAACACACAGAGAGGTGGCTTCCTGTACACCAGGGTTGTGTGGAGCCAGAGGGTTTATAAATACACCAGGTGTGGAACACACAGAGAGGAGGTGGCTTCCTGTACACCAGGGTTCTGTGGAGCCAGAGGGTTTATAAATACACCAGGTGTGGAACACACAGAGAGGAGGTGGCTTCCTGTACACCAGGGTTCTGTGGAGCCAGGGGGTTTATAAAAACACCAGGTGTGGAACACACAGAGAGGAGGTGGCTTCCTGTACACCAGGGTTCTGTGGAGCCAGGGGGTTTATAAATACACCAGGTGTGGAACACACAGAGAGGAGGTGGCTTCCTGTACACCAGGGTTCTGTGGAGCCAGGGGGTTTATAAATACACCAGGTGTGGAACACACAGAGAGGAGGTGAGAGAAAGGGAAGACAGGGGGGACCAGATGATGCAATAGTTGAAAGGGTGAAAGATAGGCTAGTGTGCGTACATGTGTGTGTTTGTGTTTGTGGTGTAGGCGTAGGGGTTTCAGCTGGTGTACTGTCCATAATGTCCAACAGGATGTGAGGTCACACGACAAAGATGGAGGGTAGGCGTTGAGAAGTGGTAGTTACCATGGAGATAATAGAACAGTGGGCTACTGAAAGAGAGAGACAGGAGGCAGAAGAGAGGAGGAGGGGGAGAAACAGAAGAGAGAGGAGGGGGAAAAACTGTGTAGTCAGTCTTCCGTCACGACTACCAACAGAACAAATAACCATTCAGCCCCAAAACGGAGGGACAGGGGGAAGTGGGGAGGGAGTGAATGGGGGAGGTGGGGTGACAGGGGCACAACACGTCAACAGGGTGGATAGGCTGCCAAATATGGGGGAGCTTGGTGAAGAGAGGAGAGATTGAGGGGGAAAGAAAGAGAGGAAAAGAGAAAGAGAGTGAGCGAAGGCAAGAAAGAGAAAGAGAGTGAGAAAGAGAGAGAGAGACAAAGGAGAGACAATTCAACGTCACCCAGGCATAACCCAGTACTTGTCAATCAGTGAGTCGTGAAGAGATGGGTTAAAAAATGAAGTCCACGTTTTTAAATATTAAATCTATTTTGGTTTTTAATGGAGAGACAGTGAATTAAAAGGAGGAAGAGAAATATATAGAGTAGATTATTAAACGCGGAAAAAGAGGAGGGATAGAAAACCAGAGAGGTGCGAGAGGGGTGAGGGGGTTGAAATCTGTTCAGGGTGTTTTAAATATTAAACCTATTTCAAGTTTAATGAAGTGCAAATACTATGGGGAGAGTCTTAACTGGAGTACAGAGCAGAAAGGGGTGAAAGGGGGAGCTGATTCATTATTTCAGACGTTCACCTTTAGACTGTGGAGACTTGGGGAGAAGGCAGGAAGGAAAAAGCCAACAAGAGAAAAAGTGGACAAAGAAGTGATGAAGTGCGGGCAGTTTTAAAGAGGCCTGGCTACCCCAGGTGAGTGTGGAAGGCCCCATGGGAATTGTCAGAATGATGAGAGTATAATAGTCATGCGGGCCCAAACACACACAGAGCAGAATGCCTGTCTGGTACTCGGCTAACAACAATAAAGGGATTGTATTTAATGAAAATCATTTTCTAACATGGTTTACAAGGTGACCAACACACTAGGCCTAGTCTAAGAGAGTGTTGCGGACCTATGGGTAACATATAATCTGCATAGAAACAGCATAAAGAGTCTGACCTCATCTTGAAGAAATACTTTGTTTATACAGTACTGTATGTGTAAGGGCCTTACAGTGTGTGTGTGTGTGTGTGCGTGTGTGTGTGTGTGTGTGTGGTTCAGTGGAGGCTGCTGAGGGGAGGACGGCTCATAATAATGTCTGGAATGGGGTGAATGGTTGGAATGGTGTATAATGGTTGGAATGGGGTGAATGGTTGGAATGGCGTATAATGGTTGGAATGGAGTGAATGGTTGGAATGGTGTATAATGGTTGGAATGGTGTATAATGGTTGGAATGGCGTATAATGGTTGGAATGGGGTGAATGGTTGGAATGGCGTATAATGGTTGGAATGGAGTGAATGGAATCAGACACAAGAAAAGCATGTGTTTGATGTCATTCCATTTTCTCCATTCCAGCCATTCTTATGAGCCGTCCTCCCCTCAGCAGCCTCCAGTGGTGTGGTTGTAGCTGTTGGGTAGACTGTGAAGCCCCAGTAGATAGCAGAAAGAGTGAGAGAAGTTCACATAGATTGGTGGGATTTCACACCCTCATCAAACACTGTGTGTAATCGATAAGTTAGGGCTGGAGAGAAACCCCTGTTTCGCTTATCTGCCCACATCTACATGAGCAGATGCTCTAAGCAGTGTGTGTGTGTGTGTGTGTGTGTGTGTGTGTGTGTGTGTGTGTGTGTGTGTGTGTGTGTGTGTGTGTGTGTGTGTGTGTACACATCACACTGTCCAGCTCCTAAGAATTTCCAAAATCCCCCTAGCCAAACCAAAAGGTCACAATGTGGGTTTTTCACAGATGGAAAAAACCCTCAAAACTCACCAGTTATTTTTTATTAGGCCAAACAGCAGCTGTATTTAGCATACGTTTACCCCCTAAACAAAGCTAACAGGAAGAGAGAGACAGAAGAGAAGTAACACAGAAATCAAATAGTTCCTAAGAACGAGTACCTCGCTTGAGTCATATGAAGTAATCCAGTTACATTAAAGTGTTATTTGGTAGCGAATTGTAAAATATAATTGTATGTCTTATTTATATATTGTATTTCTAAATACTGTCCCTATCAAATGCTATTATTAAGCAACATTTTCAAATAAAGGATTGAACATGGAACACATACCCTATTCAAAATGATCCTACATGTCTACTGTATACAAACACATACCCTATTCAAAATGATCCTACATGTCTACTGTATACAACCCAACAAAGACCGAATAAATCCATATAATGAATGAAATGTGATTTGAAACGTCAAATAGTCTTGAAAACACTATGTAAATATCCCATAATTGAAACCAGACCCTATAGTCACTGTGTTGTCTAGGTTTTTCAAGACTATGTAAATATTCCATAATTGAAACCAGACCCTATAGTCACTGTGTTGTCTAGGTTTTTCAAGACTATGTAAATATTCCATAATTGAAACCAGACCCTATAGTCACTGTGTTGTCTAGGGTTTTCAAGACTATGTAAATATCCCATAATTAAAACCAGACCCTGGTCAGTGTGTTGTGTAGAGTTTAAGACTATGTAAATATCCCATAATTGAAACCAGACCCTGGTCAGTGTGTTGTGTAGAGTTTAAGACTATGTGAATATCCCATAATTGAAACCAGACCCTGGTCAGTGTGTTGTGTAGAGTTTAAGACTATGTAAATATCCCATAATTGAAACCAGACCCTGGTCAGTGTGTTGTGTAGAGTTTAAGACTATGTAAATATCCCATAATTGAAACCAGACCCTGGTCAGTGTGTTGTGTAGAGTTTAAGACTATGTAAATATCCCATAATTGAAACCAGACCCTGGTCAGTGTGTTGTGTAGAGTTTAAGACTATGTAAATATCCCATAATTGAAACCAGACCCTGGTCAGTGTGTTGTGTAGAGTTTAAGACTATGTAAATATCGCATAATTGAAACCAGACCCTAGTCAGTGTGTTGCCTAGGGTTTTCAAGACTATGTAAATATTCCATCGTTGAAACCAGACCCTAGTCAGTGTGTTGCCTAGGGTTGGGTTTTCTTGACTAATCCTTACATGCTTAGTATATTCCCATGGCACTGCTACTGTAGATACTGTTTGGAAGCATCATAAACATAGACAATCCTTATCTCTAAGTCTCTGATAGCATCTCTTCTCCACTAAAACATCCACTCAGAGGAGGCATCTTAAAACAGCTAAGTCTATATGGGGTAGTAGAGCCAGCGTCTATGGAGAGGCATTATCAAAGAGGGGGAGAGAGAGACAGAGAAACAGACAGAGAGAGCGACAGTGCGAGAGGACGAGAGAGAGAGTGTTTAGGTATTATTCCATCAATAAGGAATGAAGCAATTAAGCTACTCTCAGAGTTGAGGTGCCCTTTTCTCTCTTATCACTACTAGAGGATGTCATAGGAACCAACCGGACTGGATGGTGTCTCCACACACACACAAACACACACTCTTTTACTAATCCCACCACAGGTGTTTGGTTGCACCTTAATTGGGGCGGACGGGCTCGTGGGAATGGCTGAAGCGGAATAGGTGGAATGGTATCAAACAATGTTTCTATGTGTTTGATACCATTCCATTCGCTCCGTTCCAGCCATTATTGAATCCCACCATTCCTCCATAAACTACCAGTACAACCCCAACCCCCTTCCTCAAACACACAACCCTTCCTCTTGTACAGCCCATATTGCTAAAACTCCATGGTCAGACGACACAATACCAATACTCTCAACCCCTGAAAGACAACACTCCATTACTGCACACAAGACTTCAACTAAACCACTACTCTCACACATCCAAAGACCAGCTCTGCCAGGGGAAACAGCAATTCAGCTACTGACATCCTGATCTAATGAAAACCTTTCACAAAATATGGAAGGCAAAATACCACTGATAGGTAAATGCCAGGGTTTGGCTGCACTAGTGCCAAGCGCTGCCAAAATACATTACCGGCAAACAGACACTTCCTGTCAACTTTAGTCAAGGCTGGGGGAACGTTTCCTGGGTAATGCCAACCCTGCAACCTTACGCTGCTTTGGACAAAACTGGGCATGCATGTGTGCGTGCAGGAGTGTGTGTGTGTGTGTGTGCAGGTGTGTGTGTGTAGGTGTGTGTGTGTAGGTGTGTGTGTGTAGGTGTGTGCGTGCAGGTGTGTGTGTGTGTGTGTGTGTGTGTGTGTGTGTGTGTGCAGGTGTGTGTGTGTGTGTGTGTGTGTGTGTGAAGGTGTGCGTGCAGTGTGTGTGTGTGTGTGTGTGTGTGTGTGTGTGTGTGTGTGTGTGTGTGTGTGTGTGTGTGTGTGTGTGTGTGTGTGTGTGTGTGTGTGTGTGTGTGTGTGTGCAGGTGTGTGTGTGTGTGTGTGTGTGTGTGGTTATGTGTCCCGGACTTCAAGACAATTTATAGTTAAGTAGGTAAATTAATAAAAAGCTTATACGGATCCGTCCTTCACTCCTCCCTCCCTCTCAATCCCTTCCCTGCCTCTCCCCACTCTCCCTCCCTCTCAATCCCTTCCCTGCATCTCCCCACTCTCCCTCCCTCTCAATCCCTTCCCTGCCTCTCCCCACTCTCCCTCCCTCTCAATCCCTTCCCTGTCTCTCCCCACTCTCCCTCCCTCTCAATCCCTTCCCTGCCTCTCCCCACTCTCCCTCCCTCTCAATCCCTTCCCTGCCTCTCCCCACTCTCCCTCCTCCTTCTAGCCTCTCTCACTCCTCCCTCCCTCCCTCTCAATCCCTTCCCTGCCTCTCCCCACTCTCCCTCCTCCTTCTAGCCTCTCTCACTCCTCCCTCCCTCCCTCTCAATCAATTCCCTGCCTCTCCCCACTCTCCCTCCTCCTTCTAGCCTCTCTCCCTCCTCTCTCCCTCCCTCTCAATCCCTTCCCTGCCTCTCCCCACTCTCCCTCCTCCTTCTAGCCTCTCTCTCACCTCTCTCCCTCCCCCGTCTCCGATTCTGCCTTGCCCCATACTTTTTTATCTTCTGCCCCCCCCCCCCCTCTTCTCTCCTAACTTGCCACCCATTCCTCTCCTTCCCCCCTACTCCTCCCACACAGCCCTGTCTTTCTCCTCTTCGTCTCTCCCCCTCCTCCCTCTTCAGAGAAGTCCTTCCCTAAACCCCAGAGTCTGGATGGCGAGGACGCGCTGATAATCCATGCGCTGACCCAGGTCAATTCAATTACCCTGTTTTCTTTAGCTGCTACCACGCTTGTGCCCATTTCACAGCCAACTCCCTTAATGCACCCATGATTAGCTTCCCCTCACTTTTAATGATCTACCTATCCACACACACACACACCTCGTAACTATCGAAGCCAGCCTGTGTCAGACACACACATACACATCTTGTACCTACTGACGTCAGCCAATGGCAGTAAAGGAGAGAAAGACACACACCTAATGGTTTAATGTTCCCTCTAAAGGAATCTAAACACTCCCATAGTTATCGAAATGTCCAAGGCTCAGGAGGTTCCTAGGAAGAGGTTTGTTATCTAAGGCAATTCATCTGTACTGTCTAACATTTTGTACAGTTGAGGTCGGAAGTTTACATACACCTTAGCCAACTACATTTAAACTCAGTTTTTCACAATTCCTGATATTTAATCCTCGTAAAAATTCCCTGTCTTAGGTCAGTTAGGATCACCACTTTATTTTAAGAATGTGAAATGTCAGAATAATAGTAGAGAGAATTATTTGTTTCAGCTTTAATTTCTTTCATCACATTCCCAGTGGGTCAGAAGTACACTCTATTAGTATTTTTTTTCCTATTGTATTATTGACTGTATGCTTGTTTATTCCATGTGTTGTTGTATGTGTCAAACTGCTGTGCTTTATCTTGGCCAGGTCGCAGTTGTAAATGAGAACTTGTTCTCAACTAGCCTAGCTGGTAAAAAAAAATAAAAAAAATACATGATTTAAATATAGGTGAAATAAATAAAAACTGGTAGCATTGCATTTAAATTGTTTAACTTGGGTGAAACGTTTCGGGTAGCCTTCCACAAGCTTCCCAGAATAAGTTGGGCCCATTCCTCCTGACAGAACTCGTGTAACTGAGTCAGGTTTGTAGGCCTCCTTGCTCGCACACACTTTATAAGTTCTGCCCACAAATGTTCTATAAGATTGAGGTCAGGGCTTTGTGATGGCCACTCCAATACCTTGACTTTGTTGTCCTTAAGCCATTTTGACACAACTTTGGAAGTATGCTTGGGGTCATTGTCCATTTGGAAGACCCATTTGAGACCAAGCTTTAACTTCCTGACTACCTTGAGATGTTGCTTCAATCTATCCACATAATTTTCCTCCCTCATGTAGCCATCTATTTTGTGAAGTGCACCAGTCCCTCCTGCAGAAAAGCAACCCCACAACACGATGCTGCCACCCCCGTGCTTCACGGTTGGGATGGTGTTCTTGGGCTTGCAAGCCTCCCCGTTTTTCTTTCCAAACATAATGATGGTCATTATGGACAAACAGTTCTATTTTTGTTTCATCAGACCAGAGCACATTTCTCGAAAAAGTATGATCTTTGTCCCCATGTGCAGTTGCAAACCGTAGTCTGGCTTTTTTGGGGCGGTTTTGGAGCAATGGCTTCTTCCTTGCTGAGCGGCCTTTCAGGTTATGTCGATATGGGACTCGTTTTACTGTGGATATAGGTACTTTTTTACCTGTTTCCTCCAGCATCTTCACAAGGTCCTTTGCTGTTGTTCTGGGATTGATTTGCACTTTTCGCACCAAAGTATGTTTATCTCTAGGAGACAGAAGGCGTCTCCTTCCTGAGCGGTATGACGGCTGCGTGGTCCCATGGTGTTTATACTTGCGTACTATTGTTTGAACAGATGTCAAGCAAAGATGCATGGAGTTTGAAGATAGGTCTTGAAATACATCCACAGGTACACCTTCAATTGACCAAATGATGTCGATTAGCCTATCAGAAGCTTCTCAAGCCATGACATAATTTTCTGGAATTTTCCAAGCTGTTTAAAGGCACAGTCAACTTAGTGTATGTAAACTTCTGACCCACTGGATCTGTGATACAGTGAAATATAAGTGAAATAATCTGTTTGTAAACAATTGTTGGAAAAATGACTTGTGTCGTGCAAAAAGTAGATGCCCTAACCGACTTGCCAAAACTATAGTTTGTTAACAAGACATTTGTGGAGTGGTTGAAAACGAGTTTAAATGACTCCAACCTAAGTATGTAAACTTCCGACTTCAACTCTATGTGCCTTTTGCTTTACCTTTCAAAATGATATAAGATAATCATGTTACCAAATATGAATTAAGTAGATACAACCAAAGCATATAGCACAAGCTGCCCACCCTTCTCCTGTACCGAGGATGAAGCTCAGCTACCTGGGACCACCAGCTCCATCACTCTCTCTCTCTGTAACACTCCCATGTACCCAGGGTAAGAGTGTCCTACCTGGAATGTCTTTTCCATTGTAGCTCCACCCCGTCACGCCCATCATGGAGGGCAGCGGCGACCCTGGCCTGCTGTCTCTGTCCCCCTCGGCCTGCTGGGTAATGTGTCTGACCGTGTCCTTGTTCTTTCGGTTCTTCCTCCGCCCAGACCCAGAGGGCTGCCACGGCCCTTCTCCTCCTCCCCCCTGATCCCCCTGTGTCCCTGCGCCCACATTGGGCCCATCCCGGGGGTGAGAAACGGAGGAGGGTGAGACTTGTTCCTCTTTGACAGTGATGGGGCGGTAGCTGTGTGGCCAAGCGGGCTGGGAGTCGTGACCACCGTCCTCTTGGCTCTCGTGGCTCTTGGGTGGTTCCTGGTCCTCTTTCCCGTAGGTACTGCCACTACCCTCATGGCAGCTGGCAATGGCGGAGTCCCCAGAGGAGTTGGCCGGGCTGGTACGCCTCCCCAGCCAGGGCGAGGAGCTTCGTCCTGATATGATAGACACCAAGGCTTCTGACGCCACCCCTGCTCCACCTCCCCCGATCCCAGCGCCCGCGGCAGCCCCCATCTCTACGTCGGCCAGTTCAGAGCGGAGACTGATGTCCAGCGCGGCCCTGATGAAGCCGTGGCAGGCCTGGACGATGTCGGTCATCTGTAAGTAGCTGGCGGCTGACATCACCTCAATGACGTTTTTACTGGTCAGCGCCAGGTGGGCCGAGTACATGAAGTCCAGGATGGCCTTGAAGCCTGTCGCCGTGACGATGTCCAGGTGAGTGACAGTCGTCTGGTGATGTGGCTCCGCCCCTTTCTTCACCTGAATGATGAATAATAGTACGTTTGGTGACCTGTCATTACTGTTTGGCCCTTCACATTTACATGTTAGTCATTTAGCAGACGCTCTTATCCAGAGCATTCATCTTACAGTAGCTAGGTGAGACAACCACATATCACAGTTGTAGTAGGTAGATTTTCCCTCAATGAAGTAGCGAAATGTTAGTAGGAAAAGACAAGCGCTGTGAGGTTTACTTAAGATACTCTTTAAAGAGGTAAGGTTGAAGACTGTCCCGGGGGAAGCTTCTTCCACCATTGGGGTGCCTTCTCACAAACTCAATATGCTTAACATAGTATGAGGGTAATCTGTCATTCAAGCAACCAATCAATCAATTAACCCCATATAGAGCAGGCAAAGGGGACAGCAGCACGTAATTGTGATCTGGGATTAAGGCCAACTTCCAGTCCTCCACCACCAACGTACATAAACATCTCCACAGATCTCCCACACCCACCTGGCAGTAGAGGGTCTTGAAGTAACGCGAGGAGCCCAGGAGGACGTTCTTGTGGGCCTTGAAGATCTTCCCCTCCACGATGACACAGGCGTCACACAGGATGCCATGCTGCCGCTGCTCGCTGAGCTCCCGCAGGAGCTGCCGGTAGTGGGACGAGATCTCCATGTCCTCCTTCCTGTTGCTGTTCATTGGGTTAGCTGACCTGTTAGCCTCTCCTGGATACGGTCTGAGGGAGAGAGAGTTTACAGTTTCATTTGGTTAGCTGAGTGGGAGGAAGGGAGACTGGGACGGTGGTAGGTATGTTATAACAAACCAGTCCACCATCCAATACAGTTTGCCAGTTAGAGTAAAACATTGACAGAGTTTGGGAGTATGAGATGAGCTATACAATTCCTAATGACTAATTACCACAAAGCATAAAAAATGCACACATTGCCTCAGAATCCCTGATTCAAAGCAATGCAAAATATTCCAACATGGCCCAATCAGCTACTGACAAACCAAGCACTGTGTGTTGTACAGCCTGGAGAACTGTGGTTCAACCTGGAGACTAGAGACAGTGTGTGTGTGTGTGTGTGTGTGTGTGTGTGTGTGTACGTATGTATATACTTGAAGTCAGAAGTTTACATACACTTATGTTGGAGTCAACCACTGCACAAATGTATTGTGCAGTGGTTCACAAGTCCTTGTTCCTCTCTCTATGGGGAGAACAGGTCCTTGCTCCTCTCTCTATGGGGAGAACAGGTCCTTGCTCCTCTCTCTATGGGGAGAACAGGTCCTTGCTCCTCTCTCTATGGGGAGAACAGGTCCTTGCTCCTCTCTCTATGGGGAGAACAGGTCCTTGCTCCTCTCTCTATGGGGAGAACAGGTCCTTGCTCCTCTCTCTATGGGGAGAACAGGTCCTTGCTCCTCTCTCTATGGGGAGAACAGGTCCTTGCTCCTCTCTCTATGGGGAGAACAGGTCCTTGCTCCTCTCTCTATGGGGAGAACAGGTCCTTGCTCCTCTCTCTATGGGGAGAACAGGTCCTTGCTCCTCTCTCTATGGGGAGAACAGGTCCTTGCTCCTCTCTCTATGGGGAGAACAGGTCCTTGCTCCTCTCTCTATGGGGAGAACAGGTCCTTGCTCCTCTCTCTATGGGGAGAACAGGTCCTTGCTCCTCTCTCTATGGGGAGAACAGGTCCTTGCTCCTCTCTCTATGGGGAGAACAGGTCCTTGTTCCTCTATCTCTCTCTATGGGGAGAACAGGTCCTTGCTCCTCTCTCTATGGGGAGAACAGGTCCTTGCTCCTCTCTCTATGGGGAGAACAGGTCCTTGCTCCTCTCTCTATGGGGAGAACAGGTCCTTGTTCCTCTCTCTATGGGGAGAACAGGTCCTTGCTCCTCTCTCTCTCTTTATGGGGAGAACAGGTCCTTGCTCCTCTCTCTATGGGGAGAACAGGTCCTTGCTCCTCTCTCTATGGGGAGAACAGGTCCTTGTTCCTCTCTCTCTCTATGGGGAGAACAGGTCCTTGTTCTCTCTCTCTATGGGGAGAACAGGTCCTTGCTCCTCTCTCTATGGGGAGAACAGGTCCTTGTTCCTCCTCTCTCTATGGGGAGAACAGGTCCTTGTTCTCTCTCTCTATGGGGAGAACAGGTCCTTGCTCCTCTCTCTATGGGGAGAACAGGTCCTTGCTCCTCTCTCTATGGGGAGAACAGGTCCTTGTCTCCTCTCTCTATGGGGAGAACAGGTCCTTGCTTTTCTCTCTCTCTATGGGGAGAACAGGTCCTTGTTCCTCCTCTCTCTATGGGGAGAACAGGTCCTTGCTCCTCTCTCTATGGGGAGAACAGGTCCTTGCTCCTCTCTCTATGGGGAGAACAGGTCCTTGCTCCTCTCTCTATGGGGAGAACAGGTCCTTGCTCCTCTCTCTATGGGGAGAACAGGTCCTTGCTCCTCTCTCTATGGGGAGAACAGGTCCTTGCTCCTCTCTCTATGGGGAGAACAGGTCCTTGCTCCTCTCTCTATGGGGAGAACAGGTCCTTGCTCCTCTCTCTTTATGGGGAGAACAGGTCCTTGCTCCTCTCTCTATGGGGAGAACAGGTCCTTGCTCCTCTCTCTATGGGGAGAACAGGTCCTTGTTCCTCTCTCTATGGGGAGAACAGGTCCTTGCTCCTCTCTCTATGGGGAGAACAGGTCCTTGCTCCTCTCTCTATGGGGAGAACAGGTCCTTGCTCCTCTCTCTATGGGGAGAACAGGTCCTTGCTCCTCTCTCTATGGGGAGAACAGGTCCTTGTTCCTCTCTCTATGGGGAGAACAGGTCCTTGCTCCTCTCTCTATGGGGAGAACAGGTCCTTGCTCCTCTCTCTATGGGGAGAACAGGTCCTTGCTTTTCCTCTCTCTATGGGGAGAACAGGTCCTTGTTCTCTCTCTCTATGGGGAGAACAGGTCCTTGCTCCTCTCTCTATGGGGAGAACAGGTCCTTGCTCCTCTCTCTATGGGGAGAACAGGTCCTTGCTCCTCTCTCTATGGGGAGAACAGGTCCTTGTTCCTCTCTCTATGGGGAGAACAGGTCCTTGTTCCTCTCTCTATGGGGAGAACAGGTCCTTGCTCCTCTCTCTATGGGGAGAACAGGTCCTTGCTCCTCTCTCTATGGGGAGAACAGGTCCTTGTTCCTCCTCTCTCTATGGGGAGAACAGGTCCTTGCTCCTCTCTCTATGGGGAGAACAGGTCCTTGCTCCTCTCTCTATGGGGAGAACAGGTCCTTGCTCCTCTCTCTATGGGGAGAACAGGTCCTTGTTCCTCTCTCTATGGGGAGAACAGGTCCTTGCTCCTCTCCTCTCTCTTTATGGGGAGAACAGGTCCTTGCTCCTCTCTCTATGGGGAGAACAGGTCCTTGTTCCTCCTCTCTCTATGGGGAGAACAGGTCCTTGCTCCTCTCTCTATGGGGAGAACAGGTCCTTGCTCCTCTCTCTATGGGGAGAACAGGTCCTTGCTCCTCTCTCTATGGGGAGAACAGGTCCTTGTTCCTCTCTCTATGGGGAGAACAGGTCCTTGCTCCTCTCTCTATGGGGAGAACAGGTCCTTGCTCCTCTCTCTATGGGGAGAACAGGTCCTTGCTCCTCTCTCTATGGGGAGAACAGGTCCTTGTTCCTCTCTCTCTCTATGGGGAGAACAGGTCCTTGCTCCTCTCTCTATGGGGAGAACAGGTCCTTGTTCCTCTCTCTCTCTATGGGGAGAACAGGTCCTTGCTCCTCTCTCTATGGGGAGAACAGGTCCTTGCTCCTCTCTCTATGGGGAGAACAGGTCCTTGCTCCTCTCTCTATGGGGAGAACAGGTCCTTGCTCCTCTCTCTATGGGGAGAACAGGTCCTTGCTCCTCTCTCTATGGGGAGAACAGGTCCTTGCTCCTCTCTCTATGGGGAGAACAGGTCCTTGTTCCTCTCTCTATGGGGAGAACAGGTCCTTGCTCCTCTCTTTATGGGGAGAACAGGTCCTTGCTCCTCTCTCTATGGGGAGAACAGGTCCTTGTTCTCTCTCTCTATGGGGAGAACAGGTCCTTGCTCCTCTCTCTATGGGGAGAACAGGTCCTTGTTCTCTCTCTCTATGGGGAGAACAGGTCCTTGCTCCTCTCTCTATGGGGAGAACAGGTCCTTGCTCTCTCTCTCTATGGGGAGAACAGGTCCTTGTCCTCCTCTCTCTATGGGGAGAACAGGTCCTTGTTCCTCTCTCTCTCTATGGGGAGAACAGGTCCTTGCTCCTCTCTCTATGGGGAGAACAGGTCCTTGTTCCTCTCTCTCTCTATGGGGAGAACAGGTCATTGCTTTTCTCTCTCTCTATGGGGAGAACAGGTCCTTGTTCCTCTCTCTCTCTATGGGGAGAACAGGTCCTTGTTCCTCTCTCTCTCTATGGGGAGAACAGGTCCTTGCTCCTCTCTCTATGGGGAGAACAGGTCCTTGCTCCTCTCTCTATGGGGAGAACAGGTCCTTGTTCCTCCTCTCTCTATGGGGAGAACAGGTCCTTGTTCCTCCTCTCTCTATGGGGAGAACAGGTCCTTGCTCCTCTCTCTATGGGGAGAACAGGTCCTTGCTCCTCTCTCTATGGGGAGAACAGGTCCTTGTTCCTCTATCTCTCTCTATGGGGAGAACAGGTCCTTGCTCCTCTCTCTATGGGGAGAACAGGTCCTTGCTCCTCTCTCTATGGGGAGAACAGGTCCTTGCTCCTCTCTCTATGGGGAGAACAGGTCCTTGCTCCTCTCTCTCTCTTTATGAGGAGAACAGGTCCTTGCTCCTCTCTCTATGGGGAGAACAGGTCCTTGTTCCTCTCTCTCTCTATGGGGAGAACAGGTCCTTGCTCCTCTCTCTATGGGGAGAACAGGTCCTTGCTCTCTCTCTCTATGGGGAGAACAGGTCCTTGCTCCTCTCTCTATGGGGAGAACAGGTCCTTGCTCCTCTCTCTCTCTTTATGGGGAGAACAGGTCCTTGCTCCTCTCTCTATGGGGAGAACAGGTCCTTGTTCCTCTCTCTCTCTATGGGGAGAACAGGTCCTTGTTCCTCTCTCTCTCTATGGGGAGAACAGGTCCTTGCTCCTCTCTCTATGGGGAGAACAGGTCCTTGTTCCTCTTTATGAGGAGAACAGGTCCTTGCTCCTCTCTCTCTCTATGAGGAGAACAGGTCCTTGCTCCTCTCTCTTTATGGGGAGAACAGGTCCTTGTTCCTCTCTCTCTATGTGGAGAACAGGTCCTTGCTCCTCTCTCTATGGGGAGAACAG
Source organism: Oncorhynchus clarkii lewisi (assembly GCF_045791955.1). Taxonomy (NCBI): domain Eukaryota; kingdom Metazoa; phylum Chordata; class Actinopteri; order Salmoniformes; family Salmonidae; genus Oncorhynchus; species Oncorhynchus clarkii. The sequence goes on along the minus strand of NC_092166.1, from coordinate 37,242,546 downwards.
GTCCTTGTTCCTCTCTCTCTCTTTATGAGGAGAACAGGTCCTTGCTCCTCTCTCTATGGGGAGAACAGGTCCTTGTTCCTCTCTCTCTCTTTATGAGGAGAACAGGTCCTTGCTCCTCTCTCTATGGGGAGAACAGGTCCTTGTTCCTCTCTCTCTCTTTATGAGGAGAACAGGTCCTTGCTCCTCTCTCTATGGGGAGAACAGGTCCTTGTTCCTCTCTCTCTCTTTATGAGGAGAACAGGTCCTTGTTCCTCTCTCTCTCTTTATGAGGAGAACAGGTCCTTGCTCCTCTCTCTATGGGGAGAACAGGTCCTTGCTTCTCTCTCTCTCTAAGGGGAGAACAGGTCCTTGCTCCTCTCTCTATGGGGAGAACAGGTCCTTGCTCCTCTCTCTATGGGGAGAACAGGTCCTTGCTCCTCTCTCTATCTCTATGGGGAGAACAGGTCCTTGCTTCTCTCTCTCTCTATGGGGAGAACAGGTCCTTGCTTCTCTCTCTCTCTATGGGGAGAACAGGTCCTTGCTCCTCTCTCTCTCTTTATGAGGAGAACAGGTCCTTGCTCCTCTCTCTCCCTCTATGGGGAGAACAGGTCCTTGCTCCTCTCTCTCTCTCTCTTTATGGGGAGAACAGGTCCTTGCTCCGCTCTCTCTCTCTACATGGGGAGAACAGGTCCTTGCTCCTCTCTCTCTCTCTCTTTATGGGGAGAACAGGTCCTTGCTCCGCTCTCTCTCTCTACATGGGGAGAACAGGTCCTTGCTCCTCTCTCTCTCTCTATGGGGAGAACAGGTCCTTGCTTCTCTCTCTCTCTCTCCATGGGGAGAACAGGTCCTTGCTCCTCTCTCTCTCTCTATGGGGAGAACAGGTCCTTGCTCCTCTCTCTCTCTTTATGAGGAGAACAGGTCCTTGCTCCTCTCTCTCTCTCTATGGGGAGAACAGGTCCTCGCTTCTCTCTCTCTCTCTCCATGGGGAGAACAGGTCCTTGCTCCTCTCTCTCTCTCTATGGGGAGAACAGGTCCTTGCTCCTCTCTCTCTATGGGGAGAACAGGTCCTTGCTCCTCTCTCTCTCTTTATGGGGAGAACAGGACCTTGCTCCTCTCTCTCTCTCTATGGGGAGAACAGGTCCTTGCTTCTCTCTCTCTCTCTCTATGGGGAGAACAGGTCCTTGCTCCTCTCTCTATCTATGGGGAGAACAGGTCCTCTCTCTCTGTCTCTCTCTATGGTGAGAACACGTCCTCTCTCGCTCTCTATGGGGAGAACAGGTCCTCTCTCTCTCTCTATGGGGAGAACAGGTCATTGTTTCTCTCATTGTTCTATGGGGAGAACAGGTCATTGCTTTTCTCTCTCTCTATGGGGAGAACAGGTCCTTGCTCCTCTCTCTCTCTATGGGGAGAACAGGTCCTTGCTTCTTCTCTCTCTCTATGGGGAGAACAGGTCCTCTCTCTCTCTCTCTATGGGGAGAACAGGTTCTCTCTCTCTCTCTATGGGAAGAACAGGTCCTCTCTCTCTCTCTCTATGGGGAGAACAGGTCCTCTCTCTCTCTCTCTATGGGGAGAACAGGTTCTCGCTCTCTCTCTCTCTATGGGGAGAACAGGTCATTGTTTCTCTCTCTCTCTATGGGGAGAACAGGTCATTGCTCCTCTCTCTCTCTATGGGGAGAACAGGTCCTTGCTCCTCTCTCTCTCTATGGGGAGAACAGGTCCTTGCTTCTTCTCTCTCTCTATGGGGAGAACAGGTCCTCTCTCTCTCTCTCTATGGGGAGAACAGGTTCTCTCTCTCTCTCTATGGGAAGAACAGGTCCTCTCTCTCTCTCTCTATGGGGAGAACAGGTCCTCTCTCTCTCTCTCTATGGGGAGAACAGGTTCTCTCTCTCTCTCTCTCTATGGGGAGAACAGGTCCTCTCTCTCTCTCTATGGGGAGAACAGGTCATTGCTTCTCTCTCTCTCTCTATGGGGAGAACAGGTCATTGCTTCTCTCTCTCTCTATGGGGAGAACAGGTCCTTGCTCCTCTCTCTCTCTATGGGGAGAACAGGTCCTTGCTTCTTCTCTCTCTCTATGGGGAGAACAGGTCCTCTCTCTCTCTCTATAGGGAGAACAGGTCCTCTCTCTCTCTCTCTATGGGGAGAACAGGTTCTCTCTCTCTCTCTATGGGAAGAACAGGTCCTCTCTCTCTCTCTCTATGGGGAGAACAGGTCCTCTCTCTCTCTCTCTATGGGGAGAACAGGTTCTCGCTCTCTCTCTCTCTATGGGGAGAACAGGTTCTCTCTCTCTCTCTATGGGGAGAATAGGTCCTCTCTCTATGGGGAGAACAGGTCCTCTCTCGCTCTCTATGGGGAGAACAGGTCCTCTCTCTCTATGGGGAGAACAGGCCCTCTCTCTCTCTCTCTCTGGGGAGAACAGGTCCTCACTCTCTCTCTATGAGGAGAACAGGTCATAGAACAGGCTAGAAAAGCTCCTCCATTTGGCTTCTTTCCACCCTATCACCCCACTAACTGACCTCCAGTGATTACACACAACTCTTCAACAAAACAGAGCTGAACAGCTTTACAGTGTATGTGCTGCATAGCATTTCATTCAGTTAATGCCCTCTCTTACTGGGATCTTTATGTGTATGGATGGCCTTCCTACTGGGGTGCTAATCAATAGGTAACGGTTTGAGGAGAACTTAACAGAGCCCTCTGTCCCCTTTGACTGTTCACAGGTTAAAGACATGCGGAAAACACACAGGAGAGACGGAACGAAGGAGAGAGGAAGAGGGAGGGAGGGAGGGAGAGAGAGAACAAAGGGACATTGCCATGCCGACGCACTTACAGTGTGAATTGGGGATTGAATCGTGACACAAACACTCACAAATACACACAGCCATGTAAACTGCACTCGCAGACACACATGCCAACACAACACCCAGGTCAACACACAGACCAATACACACACACACCAACACACACACAGTATTTGGAGCATTAGCATCCCCCGCTAACGTTCTCGTCTTGGTGAAGGCTACGCAGAGTGTTACCAAATGCAGTGCTGATTTGTTTAGGGAATGCCACAGCTGTCACCTCTCATTGGCTGTTCAGGGAGACGACAGCCGTGGTTGGCTGAGGTGACAGCAGCGTTTGCTTGGGGGCCGGCACACTTCAGGTCATGTTTGAGAAAGCTGTGCTCAACCTGATGGCTTGTAAGATCACATCAATCCTGTGTCTCTCACATCCACTCAAACAAACATACCTCAAGTCAACGAACACAGCAGGAGCTGAGTGACAAGGCTGTCTGTCTCTGTGTGTGTGCGAGTGTGTGCGTGCGTGTGAATGTGTGCGTGCGTGTGTGTGTGTGCGTGTGAATGTGTGCGTGCGTGTGTGTGTGTGCGTGTGAATGTGTGCGTGCGTGTATGTGTGTGTGTGTGCGTGCGTGCGTGCGTGTGTGCGTGTGAATGTGTGCGTGCGTGTGTGTGTGTGTGCGTGCGTGTGAACGTGTGCGTGCGTGTGTGTGTGTGTGCATGCGTGTGAATGTGTGCGTGCATGTGTGTGTGTGCGTGCGTGTGAATGTGTGCATACGTGTGAATGTGTGGGTGCGTGTGTGTGTGTGCGTGCGTGTGAATGTGTGTGTGCACGTGTGTGTGTGGGTAAGTGTGTATGTGTGCGTGCGTGTGAATGTGTACGTGCGTGTGTGTGTGTGCGTGCATGTGAATGTGTGAATGCGTGTGTGTGTGTGTGCGTGCGTGTGAATGTATGTGTTGGGGGGAATGGGGGGTGGGCTTGTCGACGGTCACACACAACTGACTGCTTCCTCACACACAACCAACTGACTGCTTCCTCACACAACCAACTGGCTGCTTCCTCACACACACACACAACTGGCTGCTTCCTCACAACCAACTGGCTGCTTCCTCACACACACAACCAACTGACTGCTTCCTCACACAACCAACTGGCTGCTTCCTCACACACACAACTGACTGCTTCTTCATACACAACCAACTGGCTGCTTCCTAACACAACCAACTGGCTGCTTCCTCACACAACCAACTGGCTACTTCCTCACACAACCAACTGGCTGCTTCCTCACACAACCAACTGGCTGCTTCCTCACACAACCAACTGGCTGCTTCCTCACACACACAACTGACTGCTTCCTTACACAACCAACTGACTGCTTCCTCACACAACCAACTGGCTGCTTCCTCACACACAACCAACTGGCTGCTTCATCACACACAACCAACTGGCTGCTTCCTTACACACACACACAACTGGCTGCTTCCTCACACAACCAACTGACTGCTTCCTCACACAACCAACTGGCTGCTTCCTCACACACAACCAACTGGCTGCTTCCTCATACACAACCAACTTGCTGCTTCCTCACGCAACCAACTGGCTGCTTCCTCACACAACCAACTGGCTGCTTCCTCACACAACCAACTGGCTGCTTCCTCACACACACACACAACTGACTGCTTCCTCATACACAACCAACTGACTGCTTCCTCACACAACCAACTGGCTGCTTCCTCACACACACGCAACTGACTGCTTCCTCACACAACCAACTGGCTGCTTCCTCACACAACCAACTGGCTGCTTCCTCACACACACAATTGGCTGCTTCCTCACACACACACACAACTGACTGCTTCCTCACACACACAACCAACTGACTGCTTCCTCACACAACCAACTGGCTGCTTCCTCACACAACCAACTGGCTGCTTCCTCACACAACCAACTGTCTGCTTCCTCACACAACCAACTGGCTGCTTCCTCACACAACCAACTGGCTGTTTCCTCACACAACCAACTGGCTGCTTCCTCACACACACACAACTGGCTGCTTCCTCACACAACCAACTGACTGCTTCCTCACACACACAACCAACTGGCTGCTTCCTCACACACACAACCAACTGGCTGCTTCCTCACACACACAACCAACTGGCTGCTTCCTCACACACACAACCAACTGGCTGCTTCCTCACACACACAACCAACTGGCTGCTTCCTCACACACACAACCAACTGGCTACTTCCTCACACACACAACTGACTGATTCCTCACACAACCAACTGGCTGCTTCCTCACACAACCAACTGGCTGCTTCCTCACACACACAACTGGCTGCTTCCTCACACAACCAACTGGCTGCTTCCTCACACAACCAACTGGCTGCTTCCTCACACAACCAACTGGCTGCTTCCTCACACAACCAACTGGCTGCTTCCTCATACACAACCAACTGGCTGCTTCCTCACACACACAACTGGCTGCTTCCTCACACACACACAACTGGCTGCTTCCTCACACACACACAACTGGCTGCTTCCTCACACACAACTGGCTGCTTCCTCACAACCAACTGGCTGCTTCCTCACACAGAACTGACTGTTGCCTCGTAACCAGGGTTTTTTGGTTCTTTAAGGCATGTAAAAAAAAGCTGAGAAGTTATTTACTTCAACACAAAATCACCTTGTCCCTCCATCCATCCAAAGACATGTAAAGATTTTCTCCAAGGCTTGTCACAAAGAAAAGCTGAGGGGAAACGAGGTTCAATGTGAACCCACATTGTCCCTCAGTCCCTCTAAAGGCATGTTTTGACGTGGTTATTCTCCTCTCATGAACTTGTCAAACATCTATGCTGCAGCATCTAACCTTGAGAAACAGCCCTTTCTCTTCTGGGCTGATGGAGGAGTTGAAAGCCCTCACCTCTCAACACAAACCCCACAGCTTTTAAGGACACAATTATTCCCTTCCTCCTCCCATCCTGTTCTCCACTCCTCCTCTCTTCCTGACACTGGAGTATCACCCCCCCCCCCACCCCTCCTCCTCCTCTTCCTCTTTCATTTCCCTGCTGTAAAACAGTATATCAGCAGATATATCGGTATCAGCTCTCACAGTCTCACTTCAGCTCTCACAGTCTCACTTCAGCTCTCACAGTCTCACTTCAGCTCTCACAGTCTCACTTCAGCTCTCACAGTCGCACGTCAGAATTAGCCGTTCATCCATGTTTCTCAAACCTCAAATTACAACGTCTCCCTTCCAAGGTGAAGTTTAGGCATCAACTATGAATGGTTAAGGTTGGGGATAGGCTTAAAACAAAAACAACTATCGCAGGATTAGAACCTTTGGAACCAGAGGCAGATGCCCATGCCCATCCTGTCCACCACGCCCTAGCAGCGCTCACTGGTGCCCCTAGTGGCCGTTGTCCACATGATCTCCCGACGTCCTCAGACATAAATGGGTGTCAAATACTGACTTGTATAATAGGCGATCTGCCTGAAAACAACAACTTGCTGAGAGAGAGGGAGAGCGAGGTAGATGGAGAGAGAGAAAGAGGGGAACACTAATCAGATTTACCGCTTCAGTAGACCCAGTGAGAAACGGAGAGAGAGTTTGGCAGAGAGAGAGAGAGGTAGAGGGAGAGAGAGATAAAACATAACTTTCATGGAGTGAGCTGCCTTACGAACTCTGAACTCTGTGGATCATTTGTCTAATTGGCTACTTTCATTTCCCCATCCCCCTTCTCTTGCATTCCCATGGATGTGGACCCTAAGCTCCGAAGGGGAACATCTCCCACTCATCCAGTCATCCCTTCCTCCCTTCACTCCCCTCCATATGCCCTTTACTTGCCCCTCCAACTCTCCCTGAGCTATAAGGTTAATCTCTTACAACCCCTCATCCACCTCTCATCCACCCAACCCCTCAGAGTCTCATAAAGTAGTGGTAATTAATGTAAACCATTAGGAGAATATGGAGAGTAGTACAGCCCATTGCAAAGGGGAAACAGTCTAGAGAGTGAGAGAGAAGGGTGAGGGAGAAAGAGATAGGAGTGTATTACTCATCTAAAGTAGTGACGGAGAGACAAGGCTACAGAACCTGTCTGTCTGTCTGTCTGTCTGTCTGTCTGTCTGTCTGTCTGTCTGTCTGTCTGTCTGTCTGTCTGTGAAAGAGAGAGAAAGAGGACAGAGAGATCAAGAGAGAGACAGAAACAGAGAGAGACAGAGAGAGAGAGAGAAAGAGCACTCAGGGGCTCTCTTTAAAGCATGCCACAATAGCTTTAAGTCCCTGTCACCCTCGCAGAGTCCAAATCAGAAGTGACTACCATCCTCAAGCCCCACACACACACTCACACCCCTACCCCGTCCCTGAACACACACCCTGCACAGAGACACACACTCCAACTACTGATCATAACACACAGAGACACACACACCAACTATCCTGATCACGTCACAACCAAGGTACTTTAGGTCCAAAGCAGACAACTAAGGAGAAGAGACGGGTGATGGAGAGAGGGAACGGGGCTCTTTCCTTTCTCTCTCTCTTTCTCTTTTTTATTTTCTGTCGCTCTGGGCAAGGAGGACAGCATCTTGACCTGAGAGGAAGGGGAGAGGAGAGTGATGGAGAGAAAGAAAGAGGGTGAAAGGAGAGAGGAGGAGGTATAGATATGGAGACAGACAGCAAAGGAAGTAGAAAAATGAAGAGACGGATGAAGAGAGTGAAAAAGAGGTAGAAAGATAAAGAGGTGGAAAGAGAGAGAGAGAGAGACAGAGAGACAGAGTGAGTGAGTGAGTGAGTGAGTGAGTGAGTGAGTGAGTGACAGAGAGAGAGAGAGAGACCCTAAGTCGTGCCTGCGTCAGTTTGACTCGCAGGCAGACAATATTTTTAAAACAGCTTTCCTTCCACTCAACTGGGCATCAAGGCCATTATCCTGGGGTTAATCCCCAATCCTACAGAGCTTCTCTGGCTTTGCTCTGCTCTGGCTCCGCTCCGGGACAAGATGGGGTGGCAGCCCATCAACTAAACAGGCAGACTCAAAAAACACACACACACACACAGTAGAAACATGCACAAACGGGCAGAGAGGCACAGAAACAACAAAACTGTTAACAGGGAATAGATGCAGTTTTCTCTCTTGGGTTGACCATTAGTACTATACGTAACCTGTAGAAGGCTCTATCCCACTCTACGTCCCTCCGTCTGTCTGTCCCTGTTCCTACCTTTAACCCCATCCCCAAACATATGTTTGATCCATAGTTCTGGCTCGGGTCCAGGTAGCCCAGGTGCGAGAGGACAGTCTCACCACGAAGTGAGGAAAGAGGATCCAGCAGGCTTATCCAAGGTGTCTTAAAGTCGCCTCCACCTCTCCCCCAATCCCTCTCTCCACCTTTCTTCTAAAGCCTGGGCCACCCCCCACCTCCAAGGTGAATCCATTCATCACTTGGATCAGCTGGGATAAACCGAAGGAGACAGAAATAAGGTGTGAGGAGGATTGGTGAATGTGTGTCTCTTTTGTGTGTGTCCGTGATCGTGTGTCTGTGCACGTATGACAAACGTCATTCACTACATGACCAAAAGTATACATCTCATTCCAAGATCATGGGCATTAATAGGGAGTTGGCCCCTCCTTTGCTGCTATAACAGCGTCCACTCTTCTGGGAAGGCTTTCCACTAGAAATTGGTACTTGCTTCCATTCAGCCACAAGAGCATTAGTGAGGTCGGGCACTGATGTTGGGCGATTAGGCCTGGCTCGTAGTCGGCGTTCCAATTCATCCCAAAGGTGTTCAATGGGGTTAAGGTCAGGGCTCTGTGCAGGCCAGTCAAGTTCTTCCACACCGACCTCGACAAACCATTTCTGTATGGACCTCGCTTTGTGCATGGGTGCATTGTCATGCTGAAACAGGAAAGGGCCTTCCCAAAACTGTTTCCACAAAGTTGGAAACACAGAATCATCTAGAATGTCATTGTATGCTGTAGCATTAAGATTTCCCTTCACTGGAACTAAGGGGCCTAGTCCAAAACATGAAAAACAGCCCCAGACCATTATTCCTCCTCCACCAAACTTTACAGTTGGCACTATGCATTGGGGTAGGTAGCGTTCTCCTGGCATCCGCCAAACCGTCGGCCTGCCAGATGGTGAAGCGTAATTCATCACTCTAGAGAACGCGTTTCCACTGCTCCAGAGTCCAATTGTGACTTGCTTTACACCGATCTAGCCGACGCTTGGCATTGTGCATGGTGATCTAAGGCTTGTGTGTGGCTGCTCGGCGATAGAAACCCATTTCATGAAGCTCCCGACAGTTCTTGTGCTGAAGTTGCTTCCAGAGGCAGTTTGGAACGGGTAATGGTGTTGCAACCGAGGACAGACAATGTTTATGCGTTACGCGCCTCATCCCGTTCTGTGAGCTTGAGAGGCCTACCACTTCGCGGCTGAGCCTGTTGTGTCCGTCGTCAGATGAATGAGACCAAGGTGCAGCGTGGCATTCATGATTTTTAATAAAACTGAACACCGCAACAAAATAACAAAGTAGAAAAAACCGGAAGAGCTTCGGTCAGGCAACAAAACAGCTAAACAGAAAATAACTCCCCACAAAACCCAAATGGAAAATACCAACTTATATATGATCCCCAATCAGAGACAACGATAGACAGCTGCCTCTGATTGGGAACCACACTAGGCAAAAACAACAAAGAAATAGAAAACATAGATTCTCCCACCCGAGTCCCACCCTGACCTAACCAAACATAGAGAATAAATAAGGATCTCTAAGGTCAGGGCATGACAGAGCCATTGTTGCTCCTACATGTTTCCACTTCACAATAACTGCATTTTACAATTGACTGGGGCAGCTCTAGCAGGGCAGAAATTTGTCGAACAGTTGTTGGAAAGTTGGCAGTTCCACATTGAAAGTCACTGATGCTCTTCAGTAAGGCCATTCTATTGCCAATTTTGTCTTTGGAGATTGCATGGCTGTGTGCTAAATTTTATACACGTGTCAGCAAGGGTGTGGTTGAAATAGCTAAATCCACTAATTTGAAGGGGAGTGCACATACTTCTGTAAATATAGGGTATGTACCTGTACTTGTAGCTGTCTAAGTATAGAAAAGACACTGTGAACCGTACATTAATCTTGTACACTTAGCAAACAGGTGTTTGTCAGTGCCAGGGACACAGCTTGCCTCGACTCCACCACTTACCCAGTACCCTGCCTGCACCCTGGACACCACAGGGAGATCATTACAGACAGCCCAAATATTCAGGGTGACAGCCAGCCTAAATACTCAGTGAGACAGCTAGCCTAAATACTCAGGGAGACAGCTAGCCTAAATACTCAGGGTGACAGCTAGCCTAAATACTCCGGGAGACAGCTAGCCTAAATACAGCTAGCCTAAATACTCAGCGAGACAGCTAGCCTAAATACTCAGGGTGACAGCTAGCCCAAATACTCAGGGTGACAGCTAGCCTAAATACTCAGTGAGACAGCTAGCCTAAATACTCAGGGAGACATCTAGCCTAAATACTCAGGGAGACAGCTAGCCTAAATACTCAGGGTGACAACTAGCCTAAATACTCAGGGAGACAGCTAGCCTAAATACTCAGGGTGACAGCTAGCCTAAATACTCAGGGAGAACGCAAGCCTAAATACTCAGCGAGACAGCTAGTCTAAATACTCAGGGAGACAGCTAGCCTAAATACACAGTGAGACAGCTAGCCTAAATACTCAGGGAGACAGCTAGCCTAAATACTCAGGGAGACAGCTAGCCTAAATACTCAGGCTAACAGCTAGCCCAAATACTCAGGGTGACAGCTAGCCTAAATACTCAGGGTGACAGCTAACCCAAATACTCAGGGTAACAGCTTGCCTAAATACTCAGGGAGACAGCTAGCCCAAATACTCAGGGAGACAACTAGCCCAAATACTCAGGGTGACAGCTAGCCTAAATACTCAGGGAGACAGCTAGCCTAAATACTCAGGCTAACAGCTAGCCCAAATACTCAGGGTGACAGCTAGCCTAAATACTCAGGGAGACAGCTAGCCTAAATATTCAGGGAGACAGCTAGCCTAAATACTCAGGGTGACAGCTAGCCCAAATACCCAGGGTGACAGCTAGCCTAAATACTCAGTGTGACAGCTAGGCTAAATACTCAGGGAGACAGCTAGCCTAAATACCTTTGGAGACAGCTAGCCTAAATACTCAGGGAGACAGCTAGCCCAAATACTCAGGGTGACAGCTAGCCTAAATACTCAGGGAGACAGCTAGCCTAAATACTCAGGGAGACAGCTAGCGTAAATACTCAGGGAGACAGCTAGCCTAAATACTCAGGGAGACAGCAAGCCTAAATACTCAGGGTGACAGCTAGCCTAAATACTCAGGCTAACAGCTAGCCAAAAATACTCAGGGGGACAGCTAGCCTAAATACTCAGGGTGACAGCTAGCCAAAATACTCAGGGAGAACGCAAGCCTAAATACTCAGCGAGACAGCTAGTCTAAATACTCAGGGAGACAGCTAGCCTAAATACACAGTGAGACAGCTAGCCTAAATACTCAGGGAGACAGCTAGCCTAAATCCTCAGGGTGACAGCTAGCCCAAATACTCAGGGTAACAGCTTGCCTAAATACTCAGGGAGACAGCTAGCCCAAATACTCAGGGTGACAGCTAGCCTAAATACCCAGGGAGACAGCTAGCCCAAATACTCAGGGTGACAGCTAGCCTAAATACTCAGGGAGACAGCTAGCCTAAATACTCAGGGAGACAGCTAGCGAAAATACTCAGGGAGACAGCTAGCCTAAATACTCAGGGAGACAGCAAGCCTAAATACTCAGGGTGACAGCTAGCCTAAATACTCAGGCTAACAGCTAGCCAAAAATACGCAGGGGGACAGCTAGCCCAAATACTCAGGGTGACAGCTGGCCTAAATACTCAGGGTGACAGCTAGCCCAAATACTCAGGGTGACAGCTAGCCTAAATACTCAGGGTAACAGCTTGCCTAAATACTCAGGGAGACAGCTAGCCCAAGTACTCATGGCGACAACTAGCCCAAATACTCAGGGAGACAGCTAGCCTAAATACTCAGAGGGACAGCTAGCCTAAATCCTCAGGCTAACAGCTAGCCCAAATACTCAGGGTGACAGCTAGCCTAAATACTGAGGGAGATGGCTAGCCTAAATACTCATGGAGACAGCTAGCCCAAATACTCAGGGTCACAGCTAGCCTAAATACTCAGGCTAACAGCTAGCCCAAATACTCAGGGTGACAGCTGGCCTAAATACTCAGGGTGACAGCTAACCTAAATACTCAGGGTGACAGCTAGCCTAAAAACTCAGGGTGACAGCTAGCCTAAATACTCAGGGTGACAGCTAGCCTAAATACTCAGGGAGATGGCTAGCCTAAATACTCATGGAGACAGCTAGCCCAAATACTCAGGGTCACAGCTAGCCTAAATACTCAGGCTAACAGCTAGCCCAAATACTCAGGGTGACAGCTAGCCTAAATACTCAGGGTGACAGCTAGCCTAAATACTCAGGGTGACAGCTAGCCTAAATACTCAGGGAGACAGCTAGCCTAAATACCCAGGGTGACAGCTAGCCTAAATACTCAGTGTGACAGCTAGCCTAAATACTCAGGGTGACAGCTAGCCTAAATACTGAGGGTGACAGCTAGCCCAAATACTCAGGGTGACAGCTAGCCTAAATACTCAGGGTGACAGCTAGCCCAAATACTCAGTGAGACAGCTAGCCTAAATACTCAGGGAGACAGCTAGCCCAAATAGTCAGTGAGACAGCTAGCCTAAATACTCAGGGAGACAGCTAGCCTAAATACTCAGGGAGACAGCTAGCCTAAATACTAAGGGAGACAGCTAGCCTAAATACTCAGCGAGACAGCTAGCATAAATACTCACGGAGACAGCTAGCCTAAATACACATTGAGACAGCTAGCCTAAATACTCAGGGTGACAGCTAGCCCAAATACTCAGGGAGACAGCTAGCCTAAATACTCAGGGTGACAGCTAGCCTAAATACTCAGGGTGACAGCTAGCCTAAATACTCAGTGAGACAGCTAGCCTAAATACTCAGGGAGACCGCAAGCCTAAATACTCAGGGAGACAGCTAGTCTAAATACTCAGGGAGACAGCTAGCCTAAATACAGCTAGCCTAAATACTCAGGTTGACAGCTAGCCCAAATACTCAGTGAGACAGCTAGCCCAAATACTCAGTGAGACAGCTAGCCTAAATACTCAGGGAGACAGCTAGCCCAAATAGTCAGTGAGACAGCTAGCCTAAATACTCAGGGAGACAGGTAGCCTAAATACTCAGGGAGACAGCTAGCCTAAATACTAAGGGAGACAGCTAGCCTAAATACTCAGCGAGACAGCTAGCATAAATACTCAGGGAGACAGCTAGCCTAAATACACATTGAGACAGCTAGCCTAAATACTCAGGGTGACAGCTAGCCCAAATACTCAGGGAGACAGCTAGCCTAAATACTCAGGGTGACAGCTAGCCTAAATACTCAGGGTGACAGCTAGCCTAAATACTCAGTGAGACAGCTAGCCTAAATACTCAGGGAGACCGCAAGCCTAAATACTCAGGGAGACAGCTAGTCTAAATACTCCGGGAGACAGCTAGCCTAAATACAGCTAGCCTAAATACTCAGGGTCGGCAGGGTAGCCTAAATACTCAGGGTGACAGCTAGCCTAAATACTCAGGGTGACAGCTAGCCTAAATACTCAGGGAGACTTTACTTTAGTAGTTGCTAAGCACTATGACTTGACTAGGGGCATGCTGGGAATTCGTTTCAGGGTGCTACAGTGCCATTAACAGCATCTGTACGTTGTTAGCTAAAAGCTAAATTAGTGTGGAACTGGAATGTCATGTGATATGTATAGGCCTTTTACTGTGATCCACCATACCTGTATTCTAATTGGCTCCTGTATTAGAGCAAGAGCTTCTGGGTAGAAGATCAGTCCGGGCTGCCATGATGTAGCGTCTGGGGGTGCCACTATTCCCCCTCGCCTTAATATTTATTTTATATCCCCTTATGAACACAGAGTCTCATCCTTAAAGTTTACAGTTTAATGTACATTGTGTCAGGCCTACAACCCACAGCCTTACATTAGCTTTACAATAGTTGATGGATAAAACTACTGTATGGTTACAGACATATTCAACACTGTACCAATACGGACTCAGCTTCCGTATTACCAATGAACAAAACTTATTTTAGAACTGTATGTTAGTTGGTTAGTGTTAACTAAGACTGAAGCTAATGCTGCATACTGTCTTTACTGGGAAATGAATCTGTGAAGGACATTTTTCAGGTAATGACTGCCTGGTCTGTTTGATCACAGTGTGAGAACCTCTGTTATACACTATGCCTCCAGGATTTCTCTGTGACCCCCCCTATAATAGTACCTGTCCCTCTCAAAGTTTAGTCTGTGACCCCTTATTAAATAAGGGTCTCTCTCTTCCTGTACTTCTCTCTCTTTCCCTCTCTCCCTTTCCCATTCTTCCTCTCTTTCTAGTGTTTCTGGGCTATTCTGTCTCTCCCAGGCCCCTCAGCCAGGCTTGGCTCCCCTGGTATCTCCCTCACCGACGACCCGGGGCTTAGCCTAAATTCTCAGACTATTAAAAGCTGTGAAATGCAAATAATGAAACATCTCATTACCTCTGTCGGAGAATCAGATGGAGGGATGAGGTGAGGGAGGGGAAGAGGAGGGAGGGGAAGGAGAACAGATAAAGGGATGGAGGGAGGAAGGGAGTGAGGGAGGTTTGGGAACAGGGAGGAAGGGTCATAGGTAGGGGGAGACAGGGGAGTGAAGGGTGGGGAGGTGAGGGAGGTTTGGGAACAGGGAGGAAGGGTCATAGGAAGGGGGAGACAGGGGAGTGAAGGGTGGGGAGGTGAGGGAGGTTTGGGAACAGGGAGGAAGGGTCGTAGGAAGGGGGAGACAGGGGAGTGAAGGGTGGGGAGGTGAGGAATAGTTAACTAAACAGTGAGTCTATTGTTTGAGAAGAGTTGACATTAGGGAGAGTAAAGCCGGGATTGGCCACTTGAACAAACAGAGGCGGGGTGACTTGTATCCAGGAGCTGTCAATCAGATGTCAAGAGGCTTGTCTCAGGGATTACCTCACCAATTCTATGTGGGTTTTAGAGAGCGAAGGTCACATAGAAATATCCTCAAAAATGTATCAACTCTAGAGTTTTTGCATAATATTAACCTACATTTCAGGACAATTAAATAAGATACCAAATGTACATAAAATACCAGCTTTCTTGAACAAAAAAAATAAATACAGTTTTTAAAATTTACCCTTAAAATCCTGGCTGAAACTGGTTCTCTGTGGGCCTTTCCAATGTACAGTAACTGTCACAGAAGCCTGTTTATACCTGGTGCTAACATGCGTCCATTATCCTCATCTTGTCCACATTCTGACTGTGCCCACATGTTTTTGACAGGCGATTATGAAACAGTGATCTGACTGTGATCAGAGGTAGTCAGGTATGCACTGTGTCTGGATATCTTAGTTTGTTTCGGATCTGAACAGTGAATCCCTTAAATTATCCTTATCTTGCCTTTTACAATCATTGACAGGTGGCACTATCGACTTACAGTATGACATCAATATGTGTCTTAAAATAAATATTGTTTCGAAAGAATATCTGTCAAATAATTTGCTTTAAGGGCGGTACCAGGAACTCTGGTCAGAATCGGAGACACTGAATGGATAAGAGACACATTTTCATTCCATATGTAGATGCATATCTGAAAATGTGGGAACAATCAGAATGTGGACAAGATCAGAACAAAGGATGCATGTTAGCACCAGGTATAAACTAGGCAAAACATGTGGTGTATTAACAATAGCCTCAAGTAAAACATATATAGTCCCATAGTGTGTGTGTTCGTGAGGCTGATTGCATGTGTGAGTCACTGTGGCCAGTCAGTCTTTGGCACCAAGGTGAGTGTGTCTGCGTGTGCGTGTGCGTGTGTGTGTGAGAGAGAGAGAGAGAGAGAGAGAGAGAGAGAGAGAGAGAGAGAGAGAGAGAGAGAGAGAGAAGTTGGTTAGTGGTTAGCATGACTGTCACTTGGCCCTATAGCAAACAGAGGCATCTTTCACAAATCCACAGTGGGCTGGGGCTAACAATGAGCTCACGCAACAAGTACAACAGACACACCCTCCTTCCCCCCTCCCCAAATATGAATACTGATTACCCACCCACTCCGCCCTCCCAACTAACCCAATTTACAAACAAACACACACAAGCATAAACAAACTCATATCGTTACCCCACAACAGACAAACGTACTAAACAAGCTTATATACCACGACAACTTGTAAAACTTCACAAAGGGCCAAAAATAACAGCAGATGACTGCCTTCCATTTGAGATAAACGTGGGTGGATCATTAAGGAACAATTATATTGTGTATTAAGATCAATAAGTGTCTGAGACAAAGTCCAAAGAAAGTGTTCTAATGAAGATCAATGGTTGTGACTAGGGATGCACGATATATCGGTGAACATATCGGAATCGGACAATATTAGCTAAAAATGCCAACATCGTTATCGGCCCGATGTCTAGTTTAACGCCAATATTAAAAACTGATGTCAAAGCTGACATGCATACCTACATAACGTAGGTACATGATGTAAAATTTTGCGCTACACTTGTAACACAGCATTCCTAACCTAGCCCACAATTTCTGCTGTGTGGATTGAGCAGTCAACAACTCAAGCAGTCATTTGAAAGAGTAAGAACATTTCAGAGAAAGGCGAAATCCATTAAAGCCGAGATAATGGAATTCATCCCCTTGACAATCAACCGTTCTCTGTCGTGGGTGATGTTGGCTTTCGCCGACTGGTCGAGCACCGGTACACACTACTAGGTGTGCTGTTTATCAGATGTTGCCCTAACGGAGATACACAGTAGTGGCATCACTGCTGTTAGCTTCATGACATACATACTATGGAACGCCGTTTGGATCTTTGCGTGTCAAAAAAGACACAGCAGCACTGTCAAAGCTGTACAAAAAAGTCTGCAAACAAGCAAACACCGGCCACGAACGATGAGTTTACAATACCGCGTTTTTAATAACGCATTATTTGTTCGACCGCAACTTCTGGGGTAGCTAGCTTTATCTTGGTACCTAGCTAGCACCAATACAACCAGCCTGAAAACATGGACCAGTAGAAACGGCTGTCATTTTCATTATTCTTAGCAAAGATTTAGGAATCCTGTAAGTATTAGCTAGGTTGCCACTTGTTGTTTACCTATTGAAATTTAACTTCAGTTCATGAAAATAAATAACTAGCCACCTACTTAACCCTGTTGCCCAAAGCTAATGTTATAAGCAGCCAGCTAGCTTCATCTGGCTAGTGAGGCTTGACTGGACCGGGTTATATGTTGTGAAGCTAGCCAGAATAAGGATTAGGCACAATAATGGAATTTGCGGTTTGCCTTCAAAATAAAAGTATGTCATTGTCAGTGACACAAATAAATACAAATAGTAGAATTATGCCATACTTTTATTTTGCAGACTAACCGCAAAGTCCACTATTGTGGCTAATCCTTATTGTGGCTCGCTTGACATAGATGGATCCGACCACCATTAATCAAATAAGGACTGTATTATAAATTAGGGTTATTTTAGATGATGACACCTAGCTATATAGTTAGATAGACCCAGATGGTGTTCCATAGAAATCCTGGTTGAGAATGAAACGCCTGAACAAATGAACACTGAAACAGCACAGCAAGTAAGTGAAAGAAATAGGTTTTGATTATGTTTTACTGGTAATGGGGACATGCGTAAATGCCAACAAAATAACTTTTTGGTCAGTGTGTGTGTGTGTGTGTGTGTGTGTGTGTGTGTGTGTGTGTGACCTTTATTGAAGTAGGCAAGTCAGTTAAGAACAAATTCTTATTTACAATGACGGCCCGGACGACGCTGGGACAATTGCACGCAGCCCTATGGGACTCCCAATCACGGCTGGATGTGATACAGCCTGTATTCGAACCAGGAACCGTAGTGACACCACTTGCACTGAGATGCAGTGCCTTAGACCGCTGTGTCAATGTGTGTGTGTTAACTATTTAGCTGTACTAGAATGCTTAAAAGGCTGCTAAAATATTTCAGGATCGTTTTTTTTTTTTGGCAAGGAAAATATTGGATATCGGTATTGGCAAAAAATGTAATATCGGTGCATCACTAGTTATGACAGAGTCCTGGTTTATTAACCTGATCAAACAGCACACACACCACTGATCTAAGTAGCCATGTTTTCTGCACCTCTTTGAGAGATAGAAAAAAACAGAAGATAAAGAAGAATCTAGAAAAGAGGAACAGCTAAATATAGTCTCACACACTTTGGAATCACAAGAGAGAGACAGGGGAGAGAGGGGTAAGGAGGGAGAGACAATGACAACAAGAGAGATGGAAAGAAGGAGAATGAGAGAGAGACAGGGGAGAGAGGGGTAAGGAGGGGGAGACAATGACAACAAGAGATGGAAAGAAGGAGAACGAAAGAGAGACAGGGGAGAGAGGGTTAAGGAGGGAGAGACAATGACAACAAGAGAGATGGAAAGAAGGAGAATGAGAGAGAGACAGGGGAGAGAGGGGTAGGAGGGGGAGACAATGACAACAAGAGATGGAAAGAAGGAGAATGAGAGAGAGACAGGGGGAGAGAGGGGTAAGGAGGGGGAGACAATGACAACAAGAGAGATGGAAAGAAGGAGAATGAGAGAGAGAGACAGGGGAGAGAGGGGTAAGGATGGAGAGACAATGACAACAAGAGAGATGGAAAGAAGGAGAATGAGAGAGAGACAGGGGAGAGAGGGGTAAGGAGGGAGAGACAATGACAACAAGAGAGATGGAAAGAAGGAGAATGAGAGAGAGACAGGGGAGAGAGGGGTAAGGAGGGAGAGACAATGACAACAAGAGATGGAAAGAAGGAGAATGAGAGAGAGACAGGGAGAGAGGGGTAAGGAGGGAGAGACAATGACAACAAGAGATGGAAAGAAGGAGAATGAGAGAGAGACAGGGGAGAGAGGGGTAAGGAGGGGGAGACAATGACAACAAGAGATGGAAAGAATGAGAATGAGAGAGAGACAGGGGGAGAGGGGTAAGGAGGGAGAGACAATGACAACAAAAGATGGAAAGAAGGAGAATGAGAGAGAGACAGGGGGAGAGGGGTAAGGAGGGAGAGACAATGACAACAAGAGATGGAAAGAAGGAGAATGAGAGAGAGACAGGGGAGAGAGGGGTAAGGAGGGAGAGACAATGACAATAAGAGAGATGGAAAGAAGGAGAATGAGAGAGAGACAGCAGAGAGAGGGGTAAGGAGGGGGAGACAATGACAACAAGAGATGGAAAGAAGGAGAATGAGAGAGAGACGGGAGAGAGGGGTAAGGAGGGAGAGACAATGACAACAAGAGAGATGGAAAGAAGGAGAATGAGAGAGAGAGAGGGGAGAGAGGGGTAAGGAGGGGGATAGTGAGAGAGAAAGTGAGGGAGCGAGAGCTTAATTGCTGAGACACTTTACACAGTGTTATCACGGCGATCGATTGCCATCTTCAATTGGTTTCTTATTCAGAAGAATCTCAGTGCAAAGCTAGAGTTGACTGCTCGACGAGAAAACATTGAGACTCCAGAGTTTTTCTATGGAACTCTATGGCTTATAGCATAGAATACTGAGTATAATTCACACATATATTACTGTATCATGTGTTACATTACATTGCAACAATGAACATAATATGCAATGGTAATTGTGCATTAATGCTTTCAAATCCTTTCATCGTCATCAAATTCATCCAATTCTACGAAGCACCAAGTTTACATATCTTCAACATTTTGTGTTATTGTAACCTAAAAAGAGAATAGTTCAAGAAAGTTTTGCTCTTTTTGTAATACATTTGAGAGTCGAAAAATATTAGAATATGTATGTTTTTGTTTCAGACGGCACAGAGGGTTTTGTGGCCAGGGGCCAGCATGTCCAATGTGATTGATGAGTATCTACCAGACAACCACGTCACCTGTCTCTCCTCTCCTGTCATCTCTCCTTTTCCTCTTCTCTCCTCTCTTTCCATCGTTCCTCTCAGCGTGTGTTTACTGAACACTTTGACGTCTGATTGTTACTCACTGACTGACGTGAATGGGTGCCATAGCTTCGGGTATTCCAATAGGATACACCTTTGAAGAACCGCTTTGGATTCCAGGTAGAAACCTTCTCCAGAGAGAGATAGAGGAGAGTAATAAAGAGAGAGAGAGAGAGTTGCGTTCAGATGTGCCATTCACTAAGACAAAAGACCTAGTGTGCAGATCCTGTGGACATGAGCTGCCCGTCGCTAAGGACAACACAGATCCTGCGGTCATGAGCTGCCGGTCGCTAAGGACAACACAGATCCTGTGGTCATGAGCTGCCTGTCGCTAAGGACAACATCCACCTGGGAAACCTACTTTAAAAGTCCTACATTCCCACATTGTGATGCAGTGGCATCAGGATCAGGCGTCTGTCCAACACACCACCCAGCTAACCAGCCAGCCCACACCCGCAGCGACACCACACCCCCAACACCACCATGTACAGAGGCTGAGGTTGAGGGGATCGAGGGATGAGAGAAGGGGTGAAATAGAAAGAAAAAAACAGAACAACAAGAGAAGTGAAAAAAGAGGCAGAACGATAACAAAAGGTGGGAAAACAAGATATATGGAAGAGAATAGAACTGAGTGAATATCACTAAATCACTTCATTCATACAGCTCCTGTAGAACAAAACCCTCCTAACAAACACTTCATTCATACAGCTCCAGGAGAACAAAACCCTCCTAACAAACACTTCATTCATAAAGCTCCAGTAGAACAAAACCCTCCTAACAAACACTTCATTAATACAGCTCCAGTAGAACAAAACCCTCCTAACAAACACTTCATTCATACAGCTACAGCAGAACAAAACCCTCCTAACAAGCACTTCATTCATACAGCTCCAGTAGAACAAAACCCTCCTAACAAACACTTCATTCATACAGCTCCAGTAGAACAAAACCCTCCTAACAAACACTTCATTCATACAGCTCCAGTAGAACAAAACCCTCCTAACAAACACTTCATTCATACAGCTCCAGTAGAACAAAACCCTCCTAACAAAGACTTCATTCATACATCTGCAGTAGAACAAAACCCTCCGAACAAACACTTCATTCATACAGCTCCAGTAGAACAAAACCCTCCTAACAAACACTTCATTCATACAGCTCCCGTAGAACAAAACCCTCCTAACAAACACTTCATTCATACAGCTCCAGTAGAACAAAACCCTCCTAACAAACACTTCATTCATACAGCTCCAGTAGAACAAAACCCTCCGATCAAACAATTCATTCATACAGCTCCAGTAGAACAAAACTATCCTAAGAAACACTTCATTCATACAGCTCCAGTAGAAAAAAACACTCCTAACAAACACTTCATTCATACAGCTCCATTAGAACAAAACCCTCCTAACAAGCACTTCATTCATACAGCTCCAGTAGAACAAAACCCTCCTAACAAACACTTCATTCATACAGCTCCAGTAGAACAAAACCCTCCTAACAAACACTTCATTCATACAGCTCCAGTAGAACAAAACCCTCCTAACAAACACTTCATTCATACAGCTCCAGTAGAACAAAAACCTCCTAACAAACACTTCATTCATACAGCTACAGCAGAACAAAACCCTCCTAACAAACACTTCATTCATAAAGCTCCAGTAGAACAAAACCCTCCTAACAAACACTTCATTCATACACTTCCAGTAGAACAAAGCCCTCCTAACAAACACTTCATTCATACAGCTCCAGTAGAACAAACCCTCCTAACAAACACTTCATTCATACAGCTCCAGTAGAACAAAACCCT
>NC_092166.1:37207812-37220767 GCF_045791955.1 Oncorhynchus clarkii lewisi | reverse complement strand
AGCAGTAGAACAAAACCCTACTAAGAAACACTTCATTCATACAGCTCCAGTAGAACAAAACCCTCCTAACAAACACTTCATTCATACAGCTCCAGTAGAACAAAACCCTCCTAACAAACACTTCATTCATACAGCTCCAGTAGAACAAACCCCTCCTAACAAACACTTCATTCATACAGCTCCAGTAGAACAAAACCATCCTAACAAACACTTCATTCATACAGCTCCAGTAGAACAAAACCCTCCTAACAAACACTTCATTCATACAGCTCCAGTAGAACAAACCCCTCCTAACAAAGACTTCATTCTTACAGCTCCAGTAGAACAAAACCCTCCTAACAAACACTTCATTCATACAGCTCCAGTAGAACAAAACCATCCTAACAAACACTTCATTCATACAACTCCAGTAGAACAAAACCCTCCTAACAAACACTTCATTCATACAGCTCCAGTAGAACAAAACCCTCCGAACAAACACTTCATTCATACAGCTCCAGTAGAACAAAACCCTACTAAGAAACACTTCATTCATACAGCTCCAGTAGAACAAAACCCTCCTAACAAACACCTCATTCATACAGCTCCAGTAGAACAAACCCCTCCTAACAAACACTTCATTCATACAGCTCCAGTAGAACAAAACCATCCTAACAAACACTTCATTCATACAACTCCAGTAGAACAAAACCCTCCTAACAAACACTTCATTCATACAGCTCCAGTAGAACAAAACCCTCCGAACAAACACTTCATTCATACAGCTCCAGTAGAACAAAACCCTACTAAGAAACACTTCATTCATACAGCTCCAGTAGAACAAAACCATCCTAACAAAGACTTCATTCATACAGCTCCAGTAGAACAAAACCATCCTAACAAACACTTCATTCATACAGCTCCAGTAGAACAAAACCATCCTAACAAACACTTCATTCATACAGCTCCAGTAGAACAAAACCCTCCTAACAAACACTTCATTCATACAGCTCCAGTAGAACAAAACCCTCCGAAACAAACACTTCATTCATCCAGCTCCAGTAGAACAAAACCCTACTAAGAAACACTTCATTCATACAGCTCCAGTAGAACAAAACCCTCCTAACAAACACTTCATTCATACAGCTCCAGTAGATCAAAACCCTCCTAACAAACACTTCATTCATACAGCTGCAGTAGAACAAAACCCTCCTAACAAACACTTCATTCATACTGCTAAAGCAGAACAAACCCTCCTAACAAACACTTCATTCATACAGCTCCAGTAGAACAAAACCCACCTAACAAACACTTCATTCATACAGCTCCAGTAGAACAAAACCCCCCTAACAAACACTTCATTCATACAGCTCCAGTAGAACAAAACCCTCCTAACAAACACTTCATTCATACAGCTCCAGTAGAACAAAACCCTCCTAACAAACACTTCATTCATACAGCTCCAGTAGAACAAAACCCTCCTAACAAACACTTCATTCACACAGCTCCAGTAGAACAAAACCCTCCTAACAAACACTTCATTCATACAGCTCCAGTAGAACAAAACCCTCCTAACAAACACCTCATTCATACAGCTCCAGTAGAACAAACCCCTCCTAACAAACACTTCATTCATACAGCTCCAGTAGAACAAAACCCTCCTAACAAACACTTCATTCATACAGCTCCAGTAGAACAAAACCATCCTAACAAACACTTCATTCATACAGCTCCAGTAGAACAAAACCCTCCTAACAAACACTTCATTCATACAGCTCCAGTAGAACAAACCCCTCCTAACAAAGACTTCATTCTTACAGCTCCAGTAGAACAAAACCCTCCTAACAAACACTTCATTCATACAGCTCCAGTAGAACAAAACCATCCTAACAAACACTTCATTCATAGAGCTCCAGTAGAACAAAACCCTACTAAGAAACACTTCATTCATACAGCTCCAGTAGAACAAAACCCTCCTAACAAACACTTAATTCATACAGCTCCAGTAGAACAAAACCCTCCTAACAAACACTTCATTCATACAGCTCCAGTAGAACAAAACCCTCCTAACAAACACTTCATTCATACAGCTCCAGTAGAACAAACCCCTCCTAACAAAGACTTCATTCATACAGCTCCAGTAGAACAAAACCCTCCTAACAAACACTTCATTCATACAGCTCCAGTAGAACAAAACCATCCTAACAAACACTTCATTCATACAGCTCCAGTAGAACAAAACCCTCCTAACAAACACTTCATTCATACAGCTCCAGTAGAACAAAACCCTCCTAACAAACACTTCATTCATACAGGTCCAGTTGAACAAAAACCCTCTAACAAACAATTCACTCATACTGCTACAGCAGAACAAACCCTCCTAACAAACACTTCATTCATACAGCTCCAGTAGAACAAACCCTCCTAACAAACACTTCATTCATACAGCTCCAGTAGAACAAAACCATCCTAACAAACACTTCATTCATAGAGCTCCAGTAGAACAAAACCCTACTAAGAAACACTTCATTCATACAGGAGGGTTTTGTTCTACTGGAGCTGTATGAATGAAGTGTTTCTTAGTAGGGTTTTGTTCTACTGGAGCTGGATGAATGAACGGAGGGTTTTGTTCTACTGGAGCTGTATGAATGAAGTGTTTGTTAGGAGGGTTTTGTTCTACTGGAGCTGTATGAATGAAGTGTTTGTTAGGATGGTTTTGTTCTACTGGAGCTGTATGAATGAAGTGTTTGTTAGGAGGGTTTTGTTCTACTGGAGCAGTAGAACAAAACCCTACTAAGAAACACTTCATTCATACAGCTCCAGTAGAACAAAACCCTCCTAACAAACACTTCATTCATACAGCTCCAGTAGAACAAAACCCTCCTAACAAACACTTCATTCATACAGCTCCAGTAGAACAAAACCCTCCTAACAAACACTTCATTCATACAGCTCCAGTAGAACAAAACCATCCTAACAAACACTTCATTCATACAGCTCCAGTAGAACAAAACCCTCCTAACAAACACTTCATTCATACAGCTCCAGTAGAACAAACCCCTCCTAACAAAGACTTCATTCTTACAGCTCCAGTAGAACAAAACCCTCCTAACAAACACTTCATTCATACAGCTCCAGTAGAACAAAACCATCCTAACAAACACTTCATTCATACAACTCCAGTAGAACAAAACCCTCCTAACAAACACTTCATTCTTACAGCTCCAGTAGAACAAAACCCTCCGAACAAACACTTCATTCATACAGCTCCAGTAGAACAAAACCCTACTAAGAAACACTTCATTCATACAGCTCCAGTAGAACAAAACCCTCCTAACAAACACCTCATTCATACAGCTCCAGTAGAACAAACCCCTCCTAACAAACACTTCATTCATACAGCTCCAGTAGAACAAAACCATCCTAACAAACACTTCATTCATACAACTCCAGTAGAACAAAACCCTCCTAACAAACACTTCATTCATACAGCTCCAGTAGAACAAAACCCTCCGAACAAACACTTCATTCATACAGCTCCAGTAGAACAAAACCCTACTAAGAAACACTTCATTCATACAGCTCCAGTAGAACAAAACCATCCTAACAAAGACTTCATTCATACAGCTCCAGTAGAACAAAACCATCCTAACAAACACTTCATTCATACAGCTCCAGTAGAACAAAACCATCCTAACAAACACTTCATTCATACAGCTCCAGTAGAACAAAACCCTCCTAACAAACACTTCATTCATACAGCTCCAGTAGAACAAAACCCTCCGAAACAAACACTTCATTCATCCAGCTCCAGTAGAACAAAACCCTACTAAGAAACACTTCATTCATACAGCTCCAGTAGAACAAAACCCTCCTAACAAACACTTCATTCATACAGCTCCAGTAGATCAAAACCCTCCTAACAAACACTTCATTCATACAGCTGCAGTAGAACAAAACCCTCCTAACAAACACTTCATTCATACTGCTAAAGCAGAACAAACCCTCCTAACAAACACTTCATTCATACAGCTCCAGTAGAACAAAACCCACCTAACAAACACTTCATTCATACAGCTCCAGTAGAACAAAACCCCCCTAACAAACACTTCATTCATACAGCTCCAGTAGAACAAAACCCTCCTAACAAACACTTCATTCATACAGCTCCAGTAGAACAAAACCCTCCTAACAAACACTTCATTCATACAGCTCCAGTAGAACAAAACCCTCCTAACAAACACTTCATTCACACAGCTCCAGTAGAACAAAACCCTCCTAACAAACACTTCATTCATACAGCTCCAGTAGAACAAAACCCTCCTAACAAACACCTCATTCATACAGCTCCAGTAGAACAAACCCCTCCTAACAAACACTTCATTCATACAGCTCCAGTAGAACAAAACCCTCCTAACAAACACTTCATTCATACAGCTCCAGTAGAACAAAACCATCCTAACAAACACTTCATTCATACAGCTCCAGTAGAACAAAACCCTCCTAACAAACACTTCATTCATACAGCTCCAGTAGAACAAACCCCTCCTAACAAAGACTTCATTCTTACAGCTCCAGTAGAACAAAACCCTCCTAACAAACACTTCATTCATACAGCTCCAGTAGAACAAAACCATCCTAACAAACACTTCATTCATAGAGCTCCAGTAGAACAAAACCCTACTAAGAAACACTTCATTCATACAGCTCCAGTAGAACAAAACCCTCCTAACAAACACTTCATTCATACAGCTCCAGTAGAACAAAACCCTCCTAACAAACACTTCATTCATACAGCTCCAGTAGAACAAAACCCTCCTAACAAACACTTCATTCATACAGCTCCAGTAGAACAAACCCCTCCTAACAAAGACTTCATTCATACAGCTCCAGTAGAACAAAACCCTCCTAACAAACACTTCATTCATACAGCTCCAGTAGAACAAAACCATCCTAACAAACACTTCATTCATACAGCTCCAGTAGAACAAAACCCTCCTAACAAACACTTCATTCATACAGCTCCAGTAGAACAAAACCCTCCTAACAAACACTTCATTCATACAGCTCCAGTTGAACAAAAACCCTCTAACAAACAATTCATTCATACAGCTACAGTAGAACAAAACCCTCCTAACAAACACTTCATTCATACAGCTCCAGTAGAACAAAACCCTCCTAACAAACACTTCATTCATACAGCTCCAGTAGAACAAAACCCTCCTAACAAACACTTCATTCATACAGCTCCAGTAGAACAAAACCCTCCTAACAAACACTTCATTCATACAGCTCCAGTAGAACAAAACCCTACTAAGAAACACTTCATTCATACAGCTCCAGTAGAACAAAACCCTCCTAACAAACACTTCATTCATACAGCTCCAGTAGATCAAAACCCTCCTAACAAACACTTCATTCATACAGCTAAAGCAGAACAAACCCTCCTAACAAACACTTCATTCATACAGCTCCAGTAGAACAAAACCCACCTAACAAACACTTCATTCATACAGCTCCAGTAGAACAAAACCCTCCTAACAAACACTTCATTCATACAGCTCCAGTAGAACAAAACCCTCCTAACAAACACTTCATTCATACAGCTCCAGTAGAACAAAACCCTCCGAACAAACACTTCATTCATACAGCTCCAGTAGAACAAAACCCTACTAAGAAACACTTCATTCATACAGCTCCAGTAGAACAAAACCCTCCTAACAAACACTTCATTCATACAGCTCCAGTAGAACAAAACCCTCCGAACAAACACTTCATTCATACAGCTCCAGTAGAACAAAACCCTCCTAACAAACACTTCATTCATACAGCTCCAGTAGAACAAAACCCTCCTAACAAACACTTCATTCATACAGCTCCAGTAGAACAAAACCCTCCGAACAAACACTTCATTCATACAGCTCCAGTAGAACAAAACCCTACTAAGAAACACTTCATTCATACAGCTCCAGTAGAACAAAACCCTCCTAACAAACACTTCATTCATACAGCTCCAGTAGAACAAAACCCTCCGAACAAACACTTCATTCATACAGCTCCAGTAGAACAAAACCCTACTAAGAAACACTTCATTCATACAGCTCCAGTAGAACAAAACCCTCCTAACAAACAATTCATTCATACAGCTCCAGTAGAACAAAACCCTCATAACAAACACTTCATTCATACAGCTCCAGTTGAACAAAACCCTCCTAAGAAACACGTCATTCATACAGCTCCAGTTGAACAAAACCCTCATAACGAACACTTCATTCATTCAGCTCCAGTAGAACAAAACCCTCCTAACAAACACTTCATTCATACAGCTCCAGTAGAACAAAACCCTCCTAACAAACACTTCATTCATACAGCTCCAGTAGAACAAAACCCTCTGAACAAACACTTCATTCATACAGCTCCAGTAGAACAAAACCCTCCTAACAAAGACTTCCGTATGTGTGCTACTGAGCAGAAGACCAGGGGTCACCACTAGAAAGAGGATATGGACACCACTCACTTCTGTTATAGGTGCGCGGCACCTGGATCCGTCCCCAAGGGGGGGGGGGGTAATGTAGATGAGGCATGTTTAGAAAATAATGAAAGGTATTTCTGTCAGATTTGTTTCCATCTTGTCTAAAATGCCATGTCTCAAGGCAGGTGAGGGAGAAGTTTGGCTTTTTGACAGAGGGGTTGTATGACTGTGTCCGACGGACTGGGCTGAGAGGGGAGGATAGTGCTGGCTCTCTTTTAATGGCGGTAAAAATCGGAAAGGGAGCGAGGGTAAAAATGAAAAACGGAGTAGGGGAAGCCACAGGAGGCACCTGGCCCACTTACAGTAATGGAGGAGGTGGAAGAGAAGAGGAGAGGGGACGAGATAGGGGGAGGGATGGAGGAATTGAGGAGGAGAGGAGCGGAAACTGAAGAGGAGGAGGTGGGGCTGCAGGGGATGCGGGGAGGACTGAACAGAGGGAAGTATAAAGGAGGAGGACAGGAAGAAGTGGAGAGGGTGGGATGGAAGTGGAGGAGATGCAGAGAGGAGGTGGAGAGGTGCTTGGGTGGGTAGTCTTAGCTTGTCAATGAACACCCAAATCACACAAATATGAATATCTAATACACCAATGTTGTTTCAATCTGCTTCCCACTGAGTAGCGTGTCCATCTAACTAATATTCACTAATACCACCCTGCCATCTATCCATCCATGAATATTTCATAATTAACCCATCCAATGTTGTTTCAATCTGCTTCCCACTGAGTAGCGTGTCCATCTAACTAATATTTCACTAATACCACCCTGCCAT
This sequence comes from Oncorhynchus clarkii lewisi, assembly GCF_045791955.1. NCBI lineage: Eukaryota > Metazoa > Chordata > Actinopteri > Salmoniformes > Salmonidae > Oncorhynchus > Oncorhynchus clarkii. The sequence goes on along the minus strand of NC_092166.1, from coordinate 37,213,488 downwards.
CTATCCATCCATGAATATTTCATAATTAACCCATCCAATGTTGTTTCAATCTGCTTCCCACTGAGTAGCGTGTCCATCTAACTAATATTTCACTAATACCACCCTGCCATCTATCCATCCATGAATATTTCATATCCTGATGGCACTTTTAAATGCACCACTAATTAACAAAACCAAGTTGATCTGGCATAATTCAAATCAGGCCAATTAAAAAAGTGTCTCTGTCTACGGTACGTGATAATGGGTGCTGAGTGGAATGTGGTGTGTTGAGCAGCAGGCAGAGAATGTTAAACAGGCCTTGTTAACAGCACTTTAGCACTTTCCCCTGAACTCTCTGCTGCTGAACACACCTCTCCATGGCCTCCTAACGCAGGACACTGTGAAACCCTTACAAACATAACAAAAGAGCGGTCACGTCTATTACTGACGCCACACTGCTCTACGCTGGCTTCATCAAGTACACGCCGAGGGTCAGGGACTAGCGTTGACAATCTGGAGAAGTTAGCCTAGAGGATAGTGAAAAGTAGGATTTGTGATAAAGGGAGTGGAATTGGGAATGTGGCACAGGAGGTGGAACAGAAAGTAACGATACAAAATGAATGGGTCATTTCACTGTTTGCCGACGTGTGTTCCAGCTAGATAAAATGACGTTTCTCTCATAACAGCCTTCTTCAAGGCTATTTGACAAAGAAGCAGAGCGTAGGCCTGTACTGTATTAGAGAAATAATTCTGGCTGTATTCTTCTCTAGCCAGATACTGTGTGGATGGTATTGTGGAATAGGAGGTGTTGAGGCCAAGGTTTGTGTGGTATTGCAAAAGGAGAGAGGAGAGGTGTTAGTTTTATTAGACTCCATCCTCCCTTTGTGTGTTTTTCTATGGATGAGTTTAGATTGAGACAGACAGCACCAACACAGACAGACTAAACTGGGCCGAAACAGAAAAAAAAGACAGAATAAGGATGGGTTGAACGCTTGTGGAGTAGACCTCTCTCTCTCTCTCTCTCTCTCTCTCTCTCTCTCTCTCTCTCTCTCTGTCTCTGTCTCTCTCCCTCTCTCTCTCTCTCTCCCTCTCTCTCTTTCTATCTATCTATGTTTCTCTCTCTCTGTCTCTCTCTCTCTCTCTCTCTCTCTCTCTCTCTCTCTCTCTCTCTCATACCTGAGCTTTGATATGATTTCATACCTCTCCTCCCAGACCCTAAGTACTAACTGATGGTTTCTACGGACGTATTTGCTCACAGACCCCCAGTTCCTCATCATCAGGCTCACTTACTGCTCTCGACAGGCTGAATTACAACAAGCAACAAAATGACACATTACAGTGACTGTACCAACATAGAAAATACGTACAATACACATTCATGTGTTGCCACTGTATTGTACTGTATATGCATTCACCAAAGAAATGTTATCGTTAAAATAATAGTTATTCTATATGCCCTGTGACCTGGATGTTGGTCAGTAGGGAGGCATCCACATGTTCAGTCATACCGTTTCTGTACCATATCGGGGTATACGGTACTACCAGATGTGCACACAAGGGGCGCATCTATTGACAATCCTACCGTCGGTATGTCTAAATACCACAATGTACTGCCTGGTCTGTAACTGACTTTGTTACAAATTATTTTATACAAAATATTCTAAACTAATTAATGAACAATATACATATTACTTGAAAGCAGATGCCCAGTCTAAAGCACTCATCCCCAGCTTGGGGGGAATAGAGGAAGCTGATTGGATGATTTTGCTCTGTTGTCTATGAATAGCTTTGGGTGGAACAGAGGAAGCTGATTGGATGATTTTGCTCTGTTGTCTCTGAGTAGCTTGGGGGGAACAGAGGAAGCTGGTTGGATGATTTTGCTCTGTTGTCTCTGAGTAGCTTGATTTACCTGAACAGGTAAATCAGAGCAGAGATGGGGGCATGAGGAAAGGGCCTGAACCCACCTGAACAGGTAAATCAGAGAAGAAGCTGATGAACCCACCTGAACAGGATCAGAGCAGAGATTTGAACCCACCTGAACAGGTAAATCAGAGAAGAGATCTGAGGAAAGGGCCTGAACCCACCTGAACAGGTAAATCAGAGCAGAGATGGGGGCATGAGGAAAGGGCCTGAACCCACCTGAACAGGTAAATGATTTACCTGAACAGGTAAATCAGAGCAGAGATGGGGGCATGAGGAAAGGGCCTGAACCCACCTGAACAGGTAAATCAGAGAAGAGATGGGGGCATGAGGAAAGGGCCTGAACCCACCTGAACAGGTAAATCAGAGCAGAGATGGGGGCATGAGGAAAGGGCCTGAACCCACCTGAACAGGTAAATCAGAGAAGAGATGGGGGCATGAGGAAAGGGCCTGAACCCACCTGAACAGGTAAATCAGAGCAGAGATGGGGGCATGAGGAAAGGGCCTGAACCCACCTGAACAGGTAAATCAGAGCAGAGATGGGGGCATGAGGAAAGGGCCTGAACCCACCTGAACAGGTAAATCAGAGCAGAGATGGGGGCATGAGGAAAGGGCCTGAACCCACCTGAACAGGTAAATCAGAGCAGAGATGGGGGCATGAGGAAAGGGCCTGAACATACCTGACGAGTCATTAAGCTGGGGTAATGAGCATGTCAAAATGGGCTAGGGACTACAGCTGTCACACACATATACCTGGCCCCCTCTCACAACCACATACAGCCCATCTCACAACCACACACAGCCCCTCTCACAACCACACACAGCCCCTCTAACAACCACACACAACCCCTCTCACAACCACACACAGCCCCTCTCACAACCACACACAGACCTGGCCCCCTCTCACAACCACACACAGACCTGGCCCCCTCTCACAACCACACACAGACCCTCTCACAACCACACACAGCCCCTCTCACAACCACACACAGACCTGGCCCCCTCTCACAACCACACACAGCCCCACTCACGACAACACACAGCCCCACACACAGCCCCTCTCACAACCACACACACCTGGCCCCCTCTCACAACCACACACAGACCTGGCCCCCTCTCACAACCACACACCCCTCTCACAACCACACACAGACCTGGCCCCCTCACAACCACACACAGACCCTCTCACAACCACACACAGCCCCTCTCACAACCACACACAGACCTGGCCCCCTCTCACAACCACACACAGCCCCACTCACGACAACACACAGCCCCTCTCACAACCACACACAGCCCCTCTCACAACCACACACAGCCCCTCTTACAACAACACACAGCCCCTCTCACAACAACACACAGCCCCTCTCACAACAACACACAGCCCCTCTCACAACCACACACAGCCCCTCTCACAACCACACACAGCCCCTCTCACAACCACACACAGCCCCTCTTACAACCACACACAGACCTGGCCCCCTCTCACAACCACGCACAGCCCCACTCACAACAACACACAGCCCCTCTCACAAACACACACAGCCCCTCTCACAACCACACACAGCCCCTCTCACAACCACACACAGCCCCTCTCACAACAACACACAGCCCCTCTCACAACAACACACATCCCCTCTCACAACAACACACAGCCCCTCTCACAACCACACACAGCCCCTCTCACAACCACACACAGCCCCTCTCACAACCACACACAGCCCCTCTCACAACAACACACAGCCCCTCTCACAACAAAACACAGCCCCTCTCACAACAACACACAGCCCCTCTCACAACCACACACAGCCCTTCTTACAACCACACACAGTCCTGGCCCCCTCTCACAACAACACACAGCCCCTATCACAACCACACACAGCCCCTCTCACAACCACACACAGCCCCTCTCACAACCACACACAGCCCCTCTCACAACAACACACAGCCCCTCTCACAACAACACACATCCCCTCTCACAACAACACACAGCCCCTCTCACAACCACACACAGCCCCTCTCACAACCACACACAGCCCCTCTCACAACCACACACAGCCCCTCTCACAACAACACACAGCCCCTCTCACAACAACACACAGCCCCTCTCACAACCACACACAGCCCCTCTCACAACCACACACAGACCTGGCACCCTCTCACAACCACACACAGCCCCACTCACAACAACACACAGCCCCTCTCACAACCACACACAGCCCCTCTCACAACCACACACAGCCCCTCTCACAACCACACACAGCCCCTCTCACAACAACACACAGACCCTCGCACAACAACACACAGCCCCTCTCACAACAACACACAGCCCCTCTTACAACCACACACAGTCCTGGCCCACCCTCTCACAACAACACACAGCCACTATCACAACCACACACAGCCCCTCTCACAACCACACACAGCCCCTCTCACAACCACACACAGCCCTGGCCCCCTCTCACAACCACACACAGCCCTGGCCCCCTTTCACAACCACACACAGCCCTGGCCCCCTCTCACAACCACACACAGCCCCTCTCACAACCACACACAGCCACTCTCACAACCACACACAGACCTGGCCCCCTCTCACAACCACACACAGACCCTCTCACAACCACACACAGCCCCTCTCACAACCACACACAGACCTGGCCCCCTCTCACAACCACACACAGCCCCACTCACAACCACATACAGCCCCTCTAACAACCACACACAGCCCCTCTCACAACCACACACAGCCCCTCTCACAACCACACACAGCCCCTCTCACAACAACACAAAGCCCCTCTCACAACAACACACAGCCCCTCTCACAACAACACACAGCCCCTCTCACAACCACACACAGCCCCTCTTACAACCACACACAGTCCTGGCCCCCTCTCACAACAACACACAGCCCCTATCACAACAACACACAGCCCCTCTCACAACAACACACAGCCCCTCTCACAACAACACACAGCCCCTCTCACAACCACACACAGCCCCTCTCACAACCACACACAGCCCCTCTCACAACCACACACAGCCCTGGCCCCCTCTCACAACCACACACAGCCCTGGCCCCCTTTCACAACCACACACAGCCCTGGCCCCCTCTCACAACCACACACAGCCCCTCTCACAACCACACACAGCCACTCTCACAACCACACACAGCCCTGGACCCCTCTCACAACCACACACAGCCACTCTCACAACCACACACAGCCCCTCTCACAACCACACACAGCCCCTCTCACAACCACACACAGACCTGGCCCCCTCTCACAACCACACACAGCCCCTCTCACAACCACACACAGCCCCTCTCACAACCACACACAGCCCCTCTCACAACCACACACAGCCACTCTCACAACCACACACAGCCCCTCTCACAACCACACACAGCCCCTCTCACAACCACACACAGCCACTCTCACAACCACACACAGCCCTGGCCCCCTCTCACAACCACACACAGACCCTCTCACAACCACACACAGCCCCTCTCACAACCACACACAGACCTGGCCCCCTCCCACAACCACACACAGTCCTGGCCCCCTCTCACAACCACACACAGCCCCTCTCACAACCACACACAGCCCCTCTCACAACCACACACAGCCCCATCTCACAACCACACACAGCCCCTCTCACATCCACATACAGCCCCTCTCACAACCACAGACAGCCCTGGCCCCCTCTCACAACCACACACAGCCCCTCTCACAACCAATCAAACATAACAACACTGATATTAACAGAGAGAGAGCTGTC
>NC_092166.1:37180312-37202812 GCF_045791955.1 Oncorhynchus clarkii lewisi | reverse complement strand
GCTGATGCTCTCATGCATGTTTCAGTGTTGCTTGCGTCGAATCGAGCATGGAAGTAATTTAGCTTGTCTGCTAGGCTTGTGTCACTGGGAAGCTCACGGCTGTGCTTCCCTTTGTTCTATACTGTTCTGAATACAGTAAAGTGTCTCATCAAAACGAAATTCAAGGGATGTTGTCTATTCTCATGTTTATTCGTGATTGACAATAGCCAATGCCCAGGCTTAAGCAATAGACTTTCCTTCTTATTCTTTTTGAAAGTGGCAACATTAGGACAACACCTTCTTAGGATAGAGTATTTGGGAAATAAGCCACTGTTTGTCTTTAAGCTTTGACGATTGGCCTAATATGAGGATAGGTTATTTGAAACGTCGCATTCCATTTCTCTATTGATATAGTTTGTTCTCTTTCTTTATTAGTCCGCCTTAAGTTTTTTAGACCATTCAAACAGCCTTTTGAGATGGAACTGCTTTACATTCATGCATAAAACGATGGAAGCATAGCAATAGCCTAAGGAAAATACAGTCCATTCGTCTGTCCATCAGGGTGGACCTCTCGGTAACAGCCAAGTAGGGCCAAGGATGACAAAACAATCAAATCTAGCTTTCATTTGAACACTGATATTGACCAAAATGTTGTAAAACAATTCTCTCCTCTCATCTCTGATCGACTGTCTGCTCCGTGTTGCTGTGTCTGTCAGGCTGAGTGTGGTGCATTCAATCGGATCATTTTCTGTCACTTCCTCTGATGAAGGTCAGGAAGCGCAGGTGTTGGTCTCCCTCTCTGAATTATACCTTAGTGTTCCTTGGAAATCCAACTTGGAAAATAGTTTGTCAGGTTGTTTTGGCTAGCTAGCTAGCTTAGTTCAGCATTTGGGTGTGTTATGTAAACACGCCCAAATGTGCAGAGCATACCCCAGGCTTACCCACACAATATGTTTAGGTAATACGCATGTGCAAAATATGAAATCGTCTCAGTGTAACAAATGTCAGCTAGGCAAAACAGCAAGGCCGATGCTGACCCTGTCCTTTGACTGGAGTCAGGAAACAATTGGAATGGATTTGAATGGATGGAACGCAAGGCTATATGTATATATATATATGAATAGACTTTGAATGGATGGAAAGGAAGGCTATATGTATAAATATATATATGAATAGACTTTGAATGGATGGAAAGGAAGGCTATATGTATATATATATATAAATATATATTTATTTTATTTATTTCACCTTTATTTAACCAGGTAGGCTAGTTGAGATCAAGTTCTCATTTACAATTGCGACCTGGCCAAGATAAAGCAAAGCAGTTCGACAGATACAACGACACAGAGTTACACATGGAGTAAAACAAACATACAGTATAAACAAGTCTATATACGATGTGAGCAAATGAGGTGAGAAGGGAGGTAAAGGCAAAAAAAAGGCCATGGTGACAAAGTAAATACAATATAGCAAGTAAAACACTGGAATGGTAGATTTGCAATGGAAGAATGTGCAAAGTAGAAATAAAAATAATGGGGTGCAAAGGAGCAAAATAAATAAATTAATTAAAATACAGTAGGGAAAGAGGTAGTTGTTTGGGCTAAATTATAGGTGGGCTATGTACAGGTGCAGTAATCTGTGAGCTGCTCTGATAGTTGGTGCTTAAAGCTAGTGAGGGAGATAAGTTTTTCCAGTTTCAGAGATTTTTGTAGTTCGTTCCAGTCATTGGCAGCAGAGAACTGGAAGGAGAGGTGGCCAAAGAAAGAATTGGTTTTGGGGGTGACTAGAGAGATATACCTGCTGGAGCGTGTGCTACAGGTGGGAGATGCTATGGTGACCAGCGAGCTGAGATAAGGGGGGGCTTTACCTAGCAGGGTCTTGTAGATGACATGGAGCCAGTGGGTTTGGCAACGAGTATGAAGCGAGGGCCAGCCAACGAGAGCGTACAGGTCGCAATGGTGGGTAGTATATGGGGCTTTGGTGACAAAACGGATTGCACTGTGATAGACTGCATCCAATTTGTTGAGTAGGGTATTGGAGGCTATTTTGTAAATGACATCGCCAAAGTCGAGGATTGGTAGGATGGTCAGTTTTACAAGGGTATGTTTGGCAGCATGAGTGAAGGATGCTTTGTTGCGAAATAGGAAGCCAATTCTAGATTTAACTTTGGATTGGAGATGTTTGATATGGGTCTGGAAGGAGAGTTTACAGTCTAGCCAGACACCTAAGTATTTGTAGTTGTCCACGTATTCTAAGTCAGAGCCGTCCAGAGTAGTGATGTTGGACAGACGGGTAGGTGCAGGTAGAGATCGGTTGAAGAGCATGCATTTAGTTTTACTTGTATTTAAGAGCAATTGGAGGCCACGGAAGGAGAGTTGTATGGCTGTCACGGTTTTCCTTAGGTGAAAGAGAGTCGGACTATTGAGATTCATGTTTAATAAAACAACGTAAACACGAATCAATACAAAAACAATAAACGTAACACGGAAACCGAAACAGCCTAATACTGGTGCAAAGTAGCACAGCGACAGAACAAGGACACTAAGGACAGGAACAATCACCCACCAAACCCAACACCAAACAGGCTACCTAAATATGGTTCCCCAATCAGAGACAATGGCGAACACCTGCCTCTGATTGAGAACCATATCAGGCCAAACATAGAACTAGACAAACTAGACATGTAACATAGAATGCCCACTCAGCTCACACCCTGACCAACCAAAACATAGAAATATACAAAGCAAAACATGGTCAGGGTGTGACAATGGCATTGAAGCTTGCCTGGAGGGTTGTTAACACAGAGTCCAAAGAAGGGCCAGAAGTATACAGAATGGTGTCGTCTGCGTAGAGGTGGATCAGGGACTCACCAGCAGCAAGAGCGACCTCATTGATGTATACAGAGAAGAGAGTCGGTTCAAGAATTGAACACTGTGGCACCCCCATAGAGACTGCCAGAGGTCCGGACAGCAGACCCTCCGATTTGACACACTGAACTCTATCAGAGAAGTAGTTGGTGAACCAGGCGAGGCAATCATTTGAGAAACCAAGGCTGTCGAGTCTGCCGATGAGGATGTGGTGATTGACAGAGTCGAAAGCCTTGGCCAGATCAATGAATACGGCTGCACAGTAATGTTTCTTATCGATGGCGGTTAAGATATCGTTTAGGACCTTGAGCGTGGCTGAGGTGCACCCATGACCAGCTCTGAAACCAGATTGCATAGCAGAGAAGGTATGGTGATATTCAAAATGGTCGGTAACCTGTTTGTTGACTTGGCTTTCGAAGACCTTAGAAAGGCATGGTAGGATAGATATAGGTCTGTAGCAGTTTGGGTCAAGAGTGTCCCCCCCTTTGAAGAGGGGGATGACCGCAGCTGCTTTCCAATCTTTGGGAATCTCAGACGACACGAAAGAGAGGTTGAACAGGCTATTAATAGGGGTGGCAACAATTTCGGCAGATAAATTTTAGAAAGAAAGGGTCCAGATTGTCTAGCCTGGCTGATTTGTAGGGGTCCAGATTTTGCAGCTCTTTCAGAACATCAGCTGAACGGATTTGGGAGAAGGAGAAATGGGGAAGGCTTGGGCGAGTTGCTGTGGGGGGTGCAGTGCTGTTGACCGGGGTAGGAGTAGCCAGGTGGAAAGCATGGCCAGCCGTAGAAAAATGCTTATTGAAATTCTCAATTATGGTGGATTTATCAGTGGTGACAGTGTTTCCTATCTTCAGTGCAGTGGGCAGCTGGGAGGAGGTGTTCTTATTCTCCATGGACTTTACAGTGTCCCAGAACTTTTTTGAGTTAGTGTTGCAGGAAGCAAATTTCTGCTTGAAAAAGCTAGCCTTGGCTTTTCTAACTGCCTGTGTATAATGGTTTCTAGCTTCCCTGAACAGCTGCATATCACGGGGGCTGTTCGATGCTAATGCAGAACGCCATAGGATGTTTTTGTGTTGGTTAAGGGCAGAACCAAGGGCTATATCTGTTCCTGGTTCTACATTTCTTGAATGGGGCATGTTTATTTAAGATGGTTAGGAAGGCATTTTTTTTAAATATCCCGGCATCCTCTACTGACGGGATGAGATCAATATCCTTCCAGGCTACCCCGGCCAGGTCGATTAGAAAGGCCTGCTCGCTGAAGTGTTTCAGGGAGCGTTTTACAGTGATGAGTGGAGGTCGTTTGACCGCTGACCCATTACGGATACAGGCAATGAGGCAGTGATCGCTGAGATCTTGGTTGAAGACAGCAGAGGTGTATGTAGAGGGCAAGTTGGTTAGGATGATATCTATGAGGGTGCCCGTGTTTAAGGTTTTGGGGAGGTACCTGGTAGGTTCATTGATAATTTGTGTGAGATTGAGGGCATCAAGTTTAGATTGTAGGATGGCCAGGGTGTTAAGCATGTTCCAGTTTAGGTCGCCTAGCAGCACGAGCTCTGAAGATAGATGGGGGGCAATCAGTTCACATATGGTGTCCAGAGCACAGCTGGGGGCAGAGGGTGGTCTATAGCAGGCGGCAACGGTGAGAGACTTGTTTTTAGAGAGGTGGATTTTTAAAAGTAGAAGTTCAAATTGTTTGGGTACAGACCTGGATAGTAGGACAGAACTCTGCAGGCTATCTTTGCAGTAGATCGCAACACCGCCCCCTTTGGCAGTTCTATCTTGTCTGAAAATGTTGTAGTTTGGAATTAAAATTTCTGAATTTTTGGTGGTCTTCCTAAGCCAGGATTCAAACACAGCTAGAACATCTGGGTTGGCAGAGTGTGCTAAAGCAGTGAATAGAACAAACTTAGGGAGGAGGCTTCTAATGTTAACATGCATGAAACCAAGGCTATTATGGTTACAGAAGTCGTCAAAAGAGAGCGCCTGGGGAATAGGAGTGGAGCTAGGCACTGCAGGGCCTGGATTCACCTCTACATCGCCAGAGGAACATAGGAGGAGTAGAATAAGGGTGCGGCTAAAAGCAATAAGAATTGGTCATCTAGAACGTCTAGAACGTATATGAATGGACTTTGAATGGATGGAAAGGAAGGCTATATGTATGTATATATATATATATATATATATATATATATATATATGAATAGACTTTGAATGGATGGAAAGGAAGGCTATATGTATAAATATATATATATGAATAGACTTTGAATGGATGAAAGGAAGGCTATATGTATATATATATATATATATATATATATATATATATATATATATATATATATATATATATATATATATATGAATAGACTTTGGCACATTTCCTGGCAGGTTTAGCAAATATTGAGCTTTTGAGCATTAAAAAAAACAACAGAATAATTGAAGAAGAAAAAAATTGGATTCAAAAAGAATGACAATCGTTTATATAATGTCATTTTTTTACTTGGCTTTTCATAACAGTTTGTTAGATTAACACAGGGTAAGCTCTGCCTATCCTTTCAACTCTGACTGCACGTCACTGGACGCTATGGTGAGCTTCAATTGGTCACTCATTTCGCGATATCGCAAAGGATTTGAATAAAACTCAGCTTTCCCCAACTTTAGCCCCCTGGCCCATGCTCGCACCAGTCCACGGACCCCTGCCTCCTCAGCTTCTCTCCCTTTCCTTCCGTTGGAAGTGAGTGGCTTCCTATAGTAAACGGCTACTGAGCAGGGGAACGCGACCATTGTGGTGTTGTCAGCGTATGAGTAAAGTGGGGTTGTTCCCCTTTCATATTCTGAGCACAGTAGAACATGGAGGAAGAGGGAACCAACCACGTTGAGGGGGCAGACAGAGAGGGAGACGTACACAATAACAGGCCAAGAGAGACAGGCAAAGCATATCAGCAGTTTGGCCTGGCATTTCAGTTTCTTTCAGCCTCAAAGGAAGACACTGGACGCCACACTTCCAAACTCAAGAAGCGCCTGCGGACGGATCAGATGAACATCGCGCAGCGCTACAAGTCTGGAACCTGAAATCCCCCTCTCTCGTCTGGTACTTTAGGGTCGGGGGTTGACACAGCACAAATGTCCAGCTGGAGAAAAGCCCTTTCAGAGGTTAACCAAGGGAGGAATGGTGGCAGAAGGGGGGTTAAAGCCCTTGCCTGCCAAGCTGCTAACATTTAATTTGAAATACCCCCGACTGACCTCAAAGAACGGATACTACAACCAGGGCATCACGATCAGTGACAGCTATCTGCGTCCAGTCAGTTCAATGTCTACTTTTCATTTACATTTGGTTGAGTTGTCAACTAATGTCAATTCTACTGGAAATCAACAACAAAAGATGTCACAGTGTTTTTGGATTTGGGTTCAGAAGTTAAGTGAAAAAATATCTGAAATTCTTTTTGCAAATCCAATCACTTTTCCCACGTTGATTCAGCATCATCACATTGAATGTGTTTGCTCAAAGGACGTGGAAACGTTGATTCAACCCGTTCTTGCCCAGTGGGGTGACAATCCCTTTAAAGCCTAAAATTGAGGTCAACACTTTGACAGTTACCTCAATATTCAGGGTCTATGGATACATTCGGTGACGGAGGGCTTTATTACAGTGAATACGACTCGCCATAAGATTACAGCGTTTTATTCTGCAATATCGAATAATGTGCCTTTAGCCCATGTCTTGTTTCCCCAATCCCTACCTAAATGCACGTGTACACTTATTCTACTGTCCATTATCAAATGACAGCATCTCATAATGAACAACATGAAACATTCACGTAAGTAGACATCTGGCTTGTCACGTATCTCGGCAACACAAAAAGAGGACTGGACTTCCAGCATGTCGCTCTAACGCATCGCGCAGAGGAGCTGTCAAAACACACTTCTGACATGATACCGTGACACGATGCAGGCACACCGAAAACCACCCGTTAATGCTAAAGTCACGATACACCGCTTCAACTTGTGACATTCATTAAGAAGAGTTGCATTGTTCAATGGTTATAATGGGCGCGCAGCAACGCTCACCATCTCAGCAAAAAAACAGTAGTAATCACATTAAATTGTTGTAAAAGGAGACACGTAAACCTTTTCAGAGGATCGCAGTATGAAACCAACATTATTGACAATATTGAATTGAAACGGAAGGGGTGGAGAAGGAAATACAATGAAAGAGCACGGCAGACATAGCCTACCTGTTAACCCATGGGGTCTGGGGTAGACGCGATGTAGATTCTTTGGAGTCCAATCTGGTGTGACTGCGCGAAAGAGAGAACGAAAGGGGGGTGTTCAGAAGAACACAGTATTCTATTCTTTCCTACCCTACGCCTTTGGTGTCTCTAAATGTTATTCCCCTGTTTTCTCCCCCTCTCTCCCAGTCTCCGCCAGCCTTTTCTCTCTCTCTGTCCCTCCCTTGCTTTTCCTTGTCTTGGTATCAGGAACCAGCCTCCCCCTCTGTGTCTGTATCTCTCCCTCTCTTTCCCTAGGGCGCTCTCTCACTGGCTCTGTGTCCCCGTATCTCCCTGTCTTTGGGCAGACTCAGGAAATGAGGCAACATGAACAACACACACACCGTTCTATCAGCGACCAACCCCCCAGGCACTCTCCCACATATCTGACAGCTCAAATAAATATTAGTGTCATTATTGCAATTGAGTAGCACGACGTGAAATCATGAAATCAAGAAAATAGTAGGCAATTTGTGGCGTGTGTTCAGTGTGTCATGAACAATAACAATAGTAATAATATTAATGTATTATTATTAATATTGCTATTATTATGCTAAACGGGCTTGTCATATGGACAGGACAACAATATAAATGAAATAGTGTGTGTAATGTGTGATATCATATCATTATAATGTGCAATAATATACATGAAATGCATTGCTCTGCCTATATCTACAGTATCTGTATCATATTCCAAGAGTTTCTTCAATAAATATATACTGCTCCAAAAAGAGTGTTTTATTTGAATTGAGACAACCTCATGGTAATACAGTTTATGCGGGAGTTTCCATATTTAATGGCTGAGTGAGTAGGCTATTACATGAAGAAGCATGTGCTTGTCTATACAGGGGTCTAAACATGAGTGATCGACAGTATGTGGGTGTTAGTGAGAACAGAAGACAAGCTCTGTCCACTCTGTGTGGTTTGAATGAAAGGCAAGGACCAAGCTACACCCTCTTGTGGTAAAACAGGAAAACCACCCAGCAGTCAGACAGATGGACCTGTTGGGCAACCCTTCAAAACAGAATTCACCAATTATATCATACTTACTCAGATTGAAGAAGACATTAGCTACATCCAAAAAATGCCATCTATGTCAATTGTAGATTATATGTTTGTTGTTTTTTTGTTGTTTTTTTACATCCACTGATATATTTTCATTGTCTATCACAATCAGATGTGAAGTCTTCTTTTTGGAGCCATTTCAGTGCCCTCACCCAAGCTTGTCTCGTTGCTAAATCTGACATTACAGCACAGACAGACAGAACATTTGTGAACTTTTCAGAATGTGGTCCAGAGTGTCTTGGGGATGTAGGGAGAGTCGCAGGACAGGACAGATGAGGTGTGTTATGCCAGGGAGAGCAATGGGGGGAAGCGGGTGAAGCCTGTGTTGTTTAGAGGAAGTGAGGAAGGGCAGGTGTGTCTGTGTTGTACGTGTGAAGAGGAAGTAAGGATAATGAGACTGTGTGTGTGTGTGTGTGTGTGTGTGTGTGTGTGTGTGTGTGTGTGTGTGTGTGTGTGTGTGTGTGTGTGTGTGTGTGTGTGTGTGGCACAGCAGGGGGTAAGAAGCACTCTTCATCGGGCTGGGAGCCGAGGGCCGGATCAGGGAGGTTGTTGGGCAATGTGGATTAAGTATGTATGTCACACAGTCTCTCTATCTATCTATCTATCTATCTATCTATCTATCTATCTATCTGTCTGTCTGTCTGTCTGTCTGTCTGTCTGTCTGTCTGTCTGTCTGTCTGTCTGTCTGTCTGTCTGTCTGTCTGTCTGTCTGTCTGTCTGTCTGTCTGTCTGTCTGTCTGTCTGTCTCTCTCCTATCCCCCGGGCTGGTCAGTGTAATGCTGATATGTAGTGGCTGCAAACACAATCTCTGCCAGGAACAAGACGCATGTTGCAGATATCCAGATCCAGATAATCCCAGATTATAAAGAGAAAGCCAGCCACGTCTCTAACACCGACAGCCCGCTTCCAGAAAAGCTAAACACCTTCTTTGCCTGCTTTGATGAAAACAACACCAAATCGGTGATGTGGGCCCAGGCCGCTCACGAGGACTGTGTGCTCCCGATCTCTGTGGCCAATGTGAGTAAGACATTTAAGCGTTCTGGGCTGCATTTTGGGCTGCAGGCCCTAAACTGCATCCTCAGGGCATGTGCAGACCAGCTGGCTGCAGTGCTTACAGATGAATTCAGTTTCCCACTACGCTAGTCTGTTGTTCAAGAAGTCCACCATCGCTCCTGTACCCAAGAAAGCGAAGGTACAGTGGCTTACGAAATTATTCATCTCCTTGTAATTTTTCTATTTTGTTGCCGTACAACCTGCAATTAAAATTGATTTTTGGGGGGTTTGTATCATTTGATTTACACAACATGCCTACCACTTTGAAGATGAAAAATATGTTTTATTGTGAAACAAACAAAAAAAAATGACAAAAAAATGGATGACATGAGTGTGCATAACTATTCACCCCCCAAAGTCAATACTTTGTAGAGCCACCTTTTGCAGCCATTACAGCTGCACGTCTCTTGAGGTACGTCTCTATAAGCTTGGCACATCTAGCCACTGGGATTTCTGCCCATTCTTCAAGGCAAAACTGCTACAGCTCCATCAAGTTAGATGGGTTCCGCTGTTGTTCAGCAATATTTAAGTCATACCACATATACTCAACTGGATTGAGGTCTGGGCTTTGACTAGGCCTTTCCAAAACATGTAAATGTTCCCCTTAAACCACTCGATTGCTTCTTTAGCTGTATGCTTAGGGTCATTGTACTGCTGGAAGGTGAACCTCAGTCCCAGACTCAAATCTCTGGAAGGTTTCACTCAACAATTTCCCTGTATTTAGCGCCATCCACCATTCCTTCCATTCTTACCTGTTTCCCAGTCCCTGCCAATGAAAAACATACCCACAGCATGGTGGTGCCACCACCATGCTTCACTGTGGGGATGGTGTTCTCGGGGGGATGAGAAGTGTTGGGTTTGCGCCAGACATAGCGTTTTCCTTGATTGCCAAAAAGCTCAATTTTAGTCTCATCTGACCAGTGTACCTCCTTCCATATGGTTGGGTAGTCTCCCACATGCCTTTTGGCAAACACCAAACGTGTTTGCTTATTTTTTCTTTAAGCAAAGGCTTTTTTCTAGCCACTCTTTCATAAAGCTCAACTCTGTGGATTGTACGTCTTCCAGTGGTCCTGTGGACAGATACTCCAATCTCCGCTGTCGAGCTTTGCAGCTCCTTCAGGGTTATCTTTGGTCTCTTTGTTGCCTCTCTGATTAATGCCCTCCTTGCCTGGTCTGTGAGTTTTGGTGGGCGGCCCTCTCTTGGCAGGTTTGTTGTGTTGCCATATTCTTTCAAATTTTTTATAATGGATTTAATGGTGCTCTGTGGGATTGTGCAAAGTTTCAGATATTTTTTTTATAACCCAACCCTGATCTGTACTTCTACACAACTTTGACCATGACCTGTTTGGAGAGCTCATTGGTCTTCATGGTGCTGCTTGCTTGGTGGTGCAACTTGCTTAGTGGTGTTGCAGACTCTTGTGCCTTTCAGAACAGGTGTATATATACTGAGATCATGTGACAGATCATGTGACACTTAGATTGCACACAGGTGGACTTTATTTCACTAATTATGTGACTTCTGAAGGTGTCACGCCCTGACCTGAGTATTCTTTGTTTTATTTATTGTTTTGGTTAGGTCAGGGTGTGACATGGGTGATGTATGTGTTTTTGTACTGTCTAGGGGTTTTGTAGGTTTTTGGGGTTGTTTACTATCTAGGTGTTTTAAATGTCTATGGTTGCCTAGATTGGTTCTCAATTAGAGGCAGGTGTGTATCGTTGTCTCTGATTGGGAACCATATTTAGGCAGCCATCCTCTTTGGGTATTTGGTGGGTTATTATCTATGTCTATGTGTTAGTTGCCTGTATCTGCACTTATCATATATAGCTTCGGTTTGTTGTTTTGTTTAAGTGTTCTTCGTTAAATAAATAAGAAGTATGTATTCTAATCACGCTGCGCTTTGGTCTCCTCTTTACGACGAGCGTGACAGAAGGTAATTGGCTGCACCAGATCTTATTCAGGGGCTTCATAGCAAAGGGGATGAATACATATGCACTTTTCCGTTTTGAATTTTTTGAAACAAGTTATTTTTTTCATTTCATTTTCTGTCTTCATGAAGTGCTTTGAGAGGCTAGGTAGCGTTGCCAGGTAAACAACCTCTCCCTCAACTTCAACAAAATTAAGTAGCGGATTGTGACGAGAGCACGCCCTCATCCACATCGACAGGCCGCAGTGGAGAGAGTCAGCGGGCACACTGAGGACCTGAAATGGTCCCTCGACCACCGACAGTCTTAACAACGCATCTTCAACCTGAGAAGGCTGTAACAATGTGCGCTGAGAGTCAGGAAGCAAGTTCAGGGAGTGAGTGGTTTAATAAATAAACACACCATAATACAAAACAAGAAACACGAACAACGCACAGACATGAAACAGAAACAATTAGTCCTGGGGAAGGAACCAACGGGAGTGACATATATAGGGAAGGTAATCAGGGAAGTGATTGAGTCCAGGTGAGTCTGAAGATGCGCAAGTGCACGTAACGATGGTGACAGGTGTGCACCATAACGAGCAGCCTGATGACCTAGAGGCCGGAGAGGGAGCACACGTGACACAGAAGAAATTGGGCTTGGTCGCTAAGACTCTCACAAACTTCTACAGATGCACCATTGACCAGCCAGGTTGTTCAAGATTGAGGTGGAAATTGGATGTCTATACATGTCCTGGGGACGTCGGGAAATGCCTTCAGAACTGGCCACTAGGTGCAACACTGAGCACTATTAACATCAACTAGGCTTAGGTTTGCTAGGGGGCAGTGGATGACTGTAATCCCATGACTCTGGATCAGAAGGTTGTGTGTTCAATTCTTGTTGTGGACACTGTTTTTTTATTTGTGATTTTAACCCTAACCCTTACCTTAACCATTCGGAAGGAGTGCCTGACGTAGTAACTCTTAATTTGACGTTTGGAGAAATGGAACAAAACAGAGCAGCAGGAGCAACAAAACACTTTGAAATTTGACGTTTGGATGTTGGAGGTTTTTGGAACGTGGATGAACATCTAATTCTGCAGTGAGACTGTGAGAACTTGTTGTCATTGACAGCATCCTGTCGGACTGTATGCCTGGTAAGGCACCGTCCACATGGCTTCAGAAAGTGATGGGGTCCAACGCATCACCAGGGGCAAACTACCTGCCCTCCAGGACATTTACAGCACCCAGTGTCACAGGAAGGCCAAGAAGATCATCAAGTACCTCAGCCACCCGATCTACGGCCTGTTCACCCCGCTAACATCTAGAAGGCGGAGACAGTACAGGTGCATCAAAGCTGGGACAGAGAGAATGATAAACAGCTTCTATTCCCAGGCCATCAGACCGTTAAAAAAGTCACCAGTAGATGGCCTCCACTCAGTTCTCTGCCCTTTGCCCAGTACTCTACACTGCCCCTCTGTCACTGTCACTAGCCGGCTACCGCCGGGTGCTCTACTCTACACCTTAGGGACTGCTGCCCTATGTACATAGTCATTGAACACTGGTCACTTTAATAATATTTACCATGATCATCCAAAACATTAAGAACACCTGCTCTTTCTATGACACAGACTGACCAGGTGAATCTTTATTGATGTCACTTGTTAAATCCACTTCAATCAGTGTAGATGAAGGGGAGGAGACGGGTTAAAGAAAGATGTGTAATCATTGAGACACTTGAGGCTTGGATTGGATTGTGTATGTGAGTCAGTCAGAGGGTGAATAGTGTCGTGACGTTGTATTAGTTAATGTGACGACTGTTGCTCATCGAATGATTACAAGTTTCTAATTGCGTGATTAACTGAATCAAGCAATTATTAACTCATTAAACTGGGGCACCATGGGAAAACTAGTTTTTATTGAGTTTCCATTTCCCAAATTAACTCAAACAATATCAGAATATCGATTTTACAACAGCCGCTAATTAACCAGTTACCTCTACAATCTCGTTCCGAACGTCGTATAGTCCGGGAATCTGCACGGACTCGGGTCTCACCAATGAGTTCATACCACACCAATCTTAGTTGAGTATTTATTTACTAGAAAGCTAAAATGATGATAAAAGATACACAAAGACAAAACACATTATAGGCTATTGATTAGAACTTAGTTTAATGGGCCAACACACTATGGTGCGTGTTACCCAAAATGGGGATTTCAAAGAGAGAGAAAAAGAGAAAGTACACGAGAGAAATATACATTTGGGGGAATTTGTCAGCTATGCTTATTCTAACCCTAGCCTTGCCCCAAACTGCCGCTCTCATGAGTCAGAATATAATGATGTAATTACGTGGGGAAGGTCTCTGTGGATCCTCCGCGTGGACCGTTCAGGCTGCTCGATGATGCACTTCTCCGGCGCACCTTTCTGGTCGTCCTCACGATGTCAGTGTCCTTTTGGCTTAGGAGTCTGTTCCCTCACCCTTGCTATGGAAGGGGTCTTCTGAGGACAGACAGCTCTGTAGCTCAGAGCTCACAGCATAGGAATGAAACCCTTTAGATACCACGATTCCCTGGGATTGGATGCTAAGGGGGTCCGGCTTAAATTCACCCGCTTAGACACAGCTACTCATCCGTAGCTTGGGTAGAAAAATATTTCTTTGTCTTCAAACTTGAGTTGCGTTCTGGGTTCGTTGACTTTTAAGACCTTGCTGCAGCTTGGGTCACTTAGTCCTCTCTGGAAATTCTTTACTCACAGGTTTTATACCCTCGTGTCAGAAGTGGACGTAACCGCCTTTAGGGCAATTCTCTGGGCGTACCAAGTTATGAGGGAAAGGTCTAGATTTTACTCAAATCCAATTTTAGACAACTAACTTCACATTTCATCTTTACCAAAACATTCTCTTTGATTTGGATATTTTCCATACAACGTACAATGTATAAACATCAAACATATACTAGGAAAACTCTTCACGTTACAATGTTTTCGAAATGACGTCATCTATTAACCTTTAATAACAAAACAAAAATGGCATACATTTTCATATTCCATCTATCGTCATGACCACCACTGTGGCTGACGGAAACCATTGTTCCAAAGTCCCTTTATTTCATGTTTAATGTTCTGAGGCTGGTTCTCCATAGTAACAGGACTAAGGAATTTGTCTGTGGCCTGAGATTTACCAGGGGCGTGAGGGGTCATAAAACCCCCACATCTTGAGGCTGTTCTGAGTGCAAAAGGGGGGTGCAACTAAATATTAGGAAGGTGTTCCTGATGTTTGCTTTAATCAGTGTATTTACAGTATGCACCACTTTACTAAATGTTTGATGATTTTGTGTGTTGACATTTATTTATTGATTTATAGGAACTAGAAACATAAGAATTTCACTGCACCCGCATAACATCTGATACACTGTGTACGCTACCAATAAAAATAGATTTGATTTGATGAACAAGCTGCTTTACTCAAAGCTTCACCGCCTAACATGGCTGCTCCAATCTGCCTGACACTCCCTACCCCAACCTCCTCCCTCCCTCTCAGTACATCTCTGTCTCTCTGTTTCACTGTGTTTTTCTCTCTCTATTTGTCTCTCTGTCTATCTGTCTCTCGGTCTGTCTGTCCATCTGCCTATCTGCTTTTCTGTCTATCTGTCTCTCGGTCTGTCTGTCAATCTGCCCGGCTCCCACCTCTCACTCCCTCCCCCTCTCTCTCTCTCTGTCTGTCTTTATGTCTATCTATTTGTCTGTCTGTCCATCTGCCCGGCTCCCTTTTCTCTCTCTCTCTCTCTCTCTCTCTCTCTCTCTCTCTCTCTCTCTCTCTCTCTCTCTCTCTCTCTCTCTCTCTCTCTCTCTCTGTCTTTCTATCTCTCTCTCTCTCTCTCTCTCTCTCTCTCCATCTTCCTGTCTCTCTCTCTCTCTCTCTGTCTTTCTATCTCTCTCTCTCTCTCTCTCTCTCTCTCTCTCTCTCTCTCTCTCTCTGTCTTTCTATCTCTCTCTCTCTCTCTGTCTTTCTATCTCTCTCTCTCTGTCTTTCTATCTCTCTCTCTCTCTCTCTGTCTTTCTATCTCTCTCTCTCTCTCCCTATCTTCCTGTCTCTCTCCATCTTCCCCTCTTTCACCCACACTCTTTCTTTTTTATACACCTCCCTCTCTCACCCTATCTATCTCTCTGACCTCCAATTTACTGTCAATTCTCTGTGACTCTTCCTCCCTTTCAGTGTTTCTTCCCCCCTTTCAGGATTTCTTCCTGCTCTTCTATCCATTTCATTCTCTCTCTCTCTCTCTCTCTCTCTCTCTCTCTCTCTCTCTCTCTCTCTCTCTCTCTCTCTCTCTCTGTCTTTCTATCTCTCTCTCTCTCTCTCTGTCTTTCTATCTCTCTCTCTCTCTCTCTCTCTCTCTCTCTCTCTCTCTCTCTCTCTCTCTCTCTCTCCATCTTCCTGTCTCTCTCTCTCTCTCTCTCTGTCTTTCTCTCTCTCTCTCTCTCTCTCTCTGTCTTTCTATCTCTCTCTGTCTCTCTCTCTCTCTCTCTCTCTCCCTATCTTCCTGTCTCTCTCCATCTTCCCCTCTTTCACCCACACTCTTTCTTTTTTATACATCTCCCTCTCTCACCCTATCTATCTCTCTGACCTCCAATTTACTGTCAATTCTCTGTGACTCTTCCTCCCTTTCAGTGTTTCTTCCCCCTTTCAGGATTTCTTCCTGCTCTTCTATCCATTTCATTCTCTCTCTCTCTCTCTCTCTCTCTCTCTCTCTCTCATCACCTGTACATAGCCCATCTATAATTTAGCCCAAACAACTACCTCTTCCCCTACTGTATTTATTTATTTTGCTCCTTTGCACCCCATTATTTATATTTCTACTTTGCTTATTCTTCCACTGCAAATCAACCATTCCCGTGTTTTACTTGCTATATTGTATTTACTTCACCACCATGGCCTTTTTTTTGCCTTTACCGCCCTTATCTCACCTCACTTGCTCACATTGCATATAGACTTGTTTCTACTGTATTATTGACTGTATGTTTGTTTATTCCATGTGTAACTCTGTGTTGTTGTATGTGTCAAACTGCTGTGCTTTATCTTGGCCAAGTCGCAGTTGTAAATGAGAACTTGTTCTCAACTAGCCTACCTGGTTAAATAAAGGTGAAATAAAAAAATAAAAAATAAAATAAAATTAGGTCACTTACACATTTATTCAGTCATGTGGCAAACACTTTAAAGTTCATGGTGAAGTGTTTCTGTATGTTATTATTCAATAGGAGCATTTTCCAAAAATACATGGACAGTGTGTGTGTGTGGTGGTTACCCAGCATGTATGGTGCTAAGTGCACACATTACCCCTAAGAGACAGCAGCCATGATGCCTTGGGCCTCTTTGTGACCAGTTACAAACATGACTTTTCTTCTGATAAACGAGAGCTAGCATGTTGTTGCCACTTTAAACGGTTGTTATTGAGGCCATGAGAACACACATCATATCCAGGAAGTGAGCCCGAGCCTCCTCATGATGACTTGTGTTTGAACCACAAAGGGAGGAGGTACGCAAATCTGGGAAACTTTGTGAAGTGGAGCATCAACTGCTCCTCAGCCCCCCTGCTGCGGAACGCAGTGCCATAATTGGTCACGTCGAATAAAACGACACAATAAATATACAACTGTCATAAAAATAGCACAGGATGCTTTCAAAGCCCCATCCACTACTCTTCACTATCAGAATGGAGCCCAGCTGTGTACTTTGTGTCTGTGTCATCTTAGAGAGACTTGTGTTGCAAAGTGAAGCCTGGCGCTGAAAGAGCCCTATCACTACCAGGTGCAGCCAGGAGAGAATGGAGCTCCAAAAAGAGGATGTTTGGCACCAGGTGTATTTCTACAGTACAGTACGTGCAAAGGTGCAGCTCAACGATAATGACGTCTGACAAAAACAACTGTGGGTCCTCTTTCAAGGCCCCTTCCCTTGGCCGACAAAGAACAAACAGAAGTGAAAGCCAGACAACAGTGTGGGGGAACTGCGAATGAAGGAATGTTAGACAGGAAGGACGCAACGTAAGGAACGAGGGGGGGGGGGGGGGGTGAAAATAAGAAGAATAGTCAGGGAGAGGGAGGTTGGTAATGCACAGAGAGTGGAAGACAAAGGGATGCAGAGAATCTAGAAGGACATATGGATTTTGTGGCTATAAAGTGGTTGTGGTACCAGCCTGGTATTTACATCACTCCCTGTCCCCACCCCGAGGAGCTTCCCTGAGGGTTTTGTACCCCCTCTATGAACAAGTCCTTCATGATATGTTGGTAAGATGCTCCTGGACTGGGCTACAGATTAGCCCTAAAGATACCGCTCTCCTTTGAAGAGGAATAGCCTTGGCTGCCCACCACCATCTGTGGGGCTGACACACATGCATTAGCACCACACACGCATGAACATGTCATGCACGCACACACACTTTCCCCCCATTGGCTTGCACCAGGGCTATATTTCTCCCTGTAACTTCCAGGCCAGAGTTGACCTTCCTCCAGTAGAGATGGACAGACTCAGACATGTTTTGTGTTTGACCTTAATGAAGCCCTATCTCCCGCTCTTCCTTTCTCCCTCTCTAATTGACTCAAAGCCTCTTTCTCCCCCACTGTTTTTTTTACCTGTGAAATGTAAAATAACATGACTATTCTGTCCATTTCAACATTATGAATCATATCAGAGAACTGCCTTTTCTCTTTCTTTCTCCTCCTCTCAATATCTCTGTTTCTCTACTCTTTCCATCCCTCCCTCCCCCGCTCTACCCCCTCTAAATCTCATTTACTCCCTTGGAAGTAGTCAGAAAAAAGAGTGGAGTACAAAACGACCTTCTCTTCCCCGAAGCAAAAAGCATCTTCTTATTGTGGAGGTCACTGTCTCTGTGCAGCCCTGAGCTCTGAACACTACTATGCTTGTTTTAATGATGCACAGGAGCAGAGAGAGAAAGGGAGACAGAGTGGTAGAGAGAGGGTGAGAGGGAGAGAGATTTCACTACCAACTCACTGCTAACCCCCTGACCCCCACCCCCCTCCTCCCACCTCCCCTCCCCCTCAAAGAAAGTGCTCTTCTTGTTCCACATTCATTTTGAGAGGTTGTTCTAAGCGATATAACCTCTCAGCAATATTATTTATTACTTCTCCCTCAACCCACACTGAGACCTGGGTTGCTATGCTACAATAATCCAACCTCTCATCTTTCCTCCTCCTCTTCTCCTCTCTTCTCCACATTTACTTATTTATTTCCTTACCAACCCATAGTGCCCTGGGAAAGGACAGGAAAGGGTTAAATCCTATAATCCCCCTCTCACTCTCCTTTTCTCTCTCTCTGTCTCTCTCTCTCTGTCTCTCTCTCTCTCTCTCGTTTTCTCCCTCTCTTTAATGACCCCCTGCAGTTCACGACCCTGTTTGATTTGACCCCACGACCTCTTAGGGTCACGACCCCATCTTGCACCAAAACAAATTACATTTGACCCCTGCGTAAGAGGTTAGGTTTAGCGACGAGAGTCATATCATATCAGATATCTATCAATCTCTTTTAGTTTTCTATTCCTGAATATCAAGTTCCATGTCGGGTAGTTCTTTTCATTTTAAAATCTGTTCTAGTAGTTTTATGATCACGAAGGGAAACGGGGCAATTTAGTCACTGGGCATAACAAACAACCCAGAGAGTTCGTAATGCCTAAAGTAAAAACATTATAATTATTTTACTGGCATTCGGCCGGGAAAGATCTGCTCTTCATGAGGTCTGTTACACAAACACTGGGACATTCATGGTTTCCCCATAGGCTGATAACCCAACAGAAAAAACCCAATACAATACACTCTGTCTCTAACAGACAACATTCCCTGTTACATCATAGCTGTCCCTTGCAGTGTGTTTCTCTTTTTCTCCATCTCTTCCTCCCTCCCTCCCTCTCCCTCTGTTATGGCCTTGTCTCCGGGGAAACGCTCGTTTTTGTCAAAATCACCTTGGAGATTGTGGACCTGCGCTGATGGCAGAGCTGAGAAGAGGAGAGGAAAGAGGGGGATGAGGAGCGGAATATGAGAGAAAGGGGGATCAAAGCTTGTCTGGCTCAGCCCAGACTAATGTGAGGGGACAGCCTTAGCTATCTGTTAACCAAACTCACGCTGGCGACGCCAGGAAGAGAGGGATAAAATTCTCTCCTTTACAGCGCTGCGTTCTCCCGCCTTCTTTGACAGCAGTTGGAGGCGCATGGGCCTTGATGTCACATCCTGTAGGTGTTTAAGCCGCTTACTTACACAAGATAGAGAAAGAGAGAGCGGGAAAGAGAGAAAGAGATATGTAGGATGCATGGGGTGGGGGGTCATGGTGGTAGGAGGATCAGGATGTAATATCTGTTTGATTGTATGTTTGTCTTGCTGTTGAATATATAAAGACGTTAGGTGGTTGTATGGCATGTGTGACGTTTGAGGGTATTGATGCGAGGGCGAAAAGTCCAGGGGATAATTGGACCCCTTCTGTACATTTCAGTGTGTATGCTGACTCCCCGGGCCAGGATAGAAGGAAAGGGTTCAAATATTCCCAGATTCCGAGCGCAGGGAGAGGCATGATGGGAAGGCATGGGATGCACTGGCTGGGAGATGGCTTTCAGTGTGTAGGGCTGTTGCGGACCGTATTACCGCCACACTGGCAGTCATGAGACCGCAGTAAAATTCCATGTGACCGCATCCTGGACATGCACTGGTAGTCCCCAACTCACTAACGACCATCAGGTCCTAATGGCCTGGTTCTCAGGGCTCTGTTGTCTCTCTAAGTACTCTGATATCAATTTGAAGATGGAAGTTCAACAGGTTGAAACTGACTGAAAAACATGATCGTTGTTGTTTCAAAGCCACACAACTAAATGGACAGCACTTTCTAAGGTGATGATTCATTCAAAACAATCATATGCATTGAGCCCTAGCCTGAAAAACACCCTAAATTAAAATAATGATTGTGCGGTTAAAAACGTCCCTTTTTCAGGACCCTGTCTTTCAAAGATAATTCGTAAAAATCGAAATAACTTCACAGATCTTCATTGTAAAGGGTTTAAACACTTTTTTCCATGCTTGTTCAATGAATCATAAACAATTAATTAACATGCACCTGTGCAAAGGTCGTTAAGATACTAACAGCTTGCGGATGGTAGGCAATTAAGGTCACAGTTATGACATCTTAGGACACTAAAGAGGCCTTTCTACTGACTGAAAAACACAAAAAGAAAGATGCCCAGGGTCCCTGCTCATCTGCGTGAATGTGCCTTAGGCATGCTGCAAGGAGGCATGAGGACTGCAGATGTGGCCAGGGCAATAAATTGCAATGTCTGTACTGTGAGATGCCTAAGACAGCGCTCCAGGGAAAGGACGGACAGCTGATCGTCCTCACAGTGGCAGACCACGTGTAACAGCACCTGCACAGGATTGGTACATCCGAACACCACAGGTACAGGATGGCAACAACAACTGCCCGAGTTACACCAGGAATGCACAATCCCTCCATCAGTGCTCAGACTGTCCACAATAGGCTGAGAGAGGCTGGACCGAGGGCTTTTTGGCCTGTTGTAAGGCAGGTCCTCACCAGACATCACCGGCAACAATGACTTAGTTCAATGACTTAGTTTACCTCTCTGGGGTAGGGGGCAGTATTTTGACATCCGGTTGAAACGCATGCCCAAAGTAAACTGCCTGCTACTCAGGCCCATATAATTGGTAGATTTGGGTAGAAAACACTATAAAGTTTTCAAAACTGTGAGTATAGCAGAACTGATATGGCAGGCGAATACCTGAGAAAGATCCATCCAGGAAGTGGGATTTTTTTTATGTTTGTAGTTTTCCATTGACTGCCAATACAGTATCCAATGACTTAGGACTCAGATTGCACTTCCTATGCCTTCCACTAGATGTCAACAGTCTTTAGGAATTTTTTCAGGCTGGTATTCTGAAACATGAGGGAGTAAGACCACTCTGAGTGAGTGGATAGTGGAAAGTCCACAGACCTGTTTTCTGCACGCGACCGAGAGCTTGCCTTTCTTGTTTTTTTTTTACATTGACGAAGCTATTGTCTGGTTGAAATATTATTGATTATTATGACTAAAAACAAACAGAGGATTGATTATCAACATCGTTTGACATGTTTCTACGAACTTTACTGATACTTTTGGGATTTTTCATCTGCCTGTTGTGACTGCCTTTGAGCCAATGGATAACTGAACAAAAAGCGCCAACAAAACGGAGGTATTTGGACATAAAGAGGGACTTTATCGTACAAAACAAACATTTATTGTGTAACTGGGAGTCTTGTGAGTGCAGCCATATGACGATCATCAAAGGTAAGTGATTAATTTTCTCACTATTTATGACTTTTGTTACTCCTCTACTTGGTTGGTAACTGTTTGTAATATTTTTAGGGCTAGGCGCTGTCCTCAGATAATCGCATTGTATGCTTTCACCGTAAAGCCTTTCTGAAATCTGACACAACGGTTGGATTAACAAGAAGTGAATCTTTAAGCCGGTGTATAACACTTGTATGTTTTATTAATTTTTATTATGAGTATTTCTGTTTTTGGCGCTCTGCAATTTCACCGGATGTTGGCCAGGTGGGACGGTAGTGTCCCAATACCCTAGAGAGGTTAAACTTTCAAGGGAATACAATTCTCTCACATTAAAGGTTTAACATCACATTACATCATTTCACAAATAGTTTCATCTTTGCTCATTCATTTTATACAATAAATAAATGCAAACCCCATAATTGAGAAATGTACATATTCAGAGATATAGTTCTGTATGTTTCCTGTCCTCTCTGAGGTCACCAAATGAAACACACTCGTCATATCTGTCCCTTAAGAGTCCACGAACCATTCCCACCTTCTCACAAGTGGACATTTTGTTTCATATTCTCATTTTTGGGATTTAGGTGTTTGCCATGTGAAATCGTTTGTTCTCTCTGTTTCTCTCTTTCTGAATGGCCAGGGGGGGAGAGTCTCCACCAGGAATTTACAACCTGAGATAACGGAACCTGGATGAAGGAGAGAGTGGGAAGCCATGATCTATACCCAGAAAGGGCCACGTCATGACACAGGCAATCTCAACGCTGTGCGTTACAGGGAAGACATCCTCCTCCCTTATGTGGTACCCTTCCTGCAGGCTCCTCCTGACATGACTCTCCAGCATGACAGTGCCACCAGCCAAACTGCTCGTTCTGTGCATGATTTCCTGCAAGACAGGAATGTCAGTGTTCTGCCAAGGCCAGCGAAGAGCCCAGATCTCAATTCCATTGAGCACATCTGGGACCTGTTGGATCGGAAGATGAGGGCTATGGCCATTCCCCTCAGAAATGTCTGGGAACTTGCAGGTGCCTTAGT